>NW_026968598.1:0-83000 GCF_028390025.1 Pseudophryne corroboree
ATTGTAGATGGATCATATACTGTATGCTGTACTATTTGCGTCGGTGTCGTATATACAGTACTGTATTAAATAATGCAGCGTAATGAGTACAGTATTTACTGTATGCAGCGTAATGAGACGCCTTAGTAAAGTAGTCCTTATTATGTATTTCAGTATTGTATTTTACGGGAGACCACACGCATGCGCAGTGGTGATTGTAAAAAGCGACATCTGGTGGCTGATCGCAGGTATTACACGTAAAGGTAACGCCAAACGTCAAATGTCTGTCTCCGTGCGATTAGATAGCCTCTCTGTGACTAGGCGCGCCTCGCTACGCCCCAGTACGCTGCGTATGGTCGAACGGGACAAACGCCGCAGCCACTCAAGATAAAGGTGGCTACATCTGTATGTTTCATATACACCTTATACACACAGCCTGAAGGTCATTTTAGCCAATATTTTTTATAACTTTGTGCATTAAACAAAGTGTGTGTACATTCACAGAATTCATTCATGTGTCATATACACCTTATACACACAGTCTGAAGTTCATTTAATACAATATTTTGAATAACTTTGAGTATTAAACAAAGTTTGTGTACACTGAGCCATCAAAAAACAAAGGTTTCACTATCTCAGTCTCACTCAAAAAAGTCTGTATTTCGGAATATTCCGTATTTCGGAATATTTGCATATGGGATACTCAACCTGTATTACTTTTTTCTGCTACTGGTTCTTTAACCTATGCAAACAAGCATCTGACTTGCCTTTCCTATTGCTTTGTTACATTGCTCACCTGAAATAGTAATACTTAGATAGCTTTCCTCTTGCCATTATAATGCCCTTAATATTATAGTTAGCCTTTGCATTTTTGAGACGTGTATGATTTTGCATTTTTTGGCATTAAATGTTGCCATGTTCTTGACCATTCCTCTAGTCCAGGGGCAGAACTGCCAGAGACAACGGAGTCAGTTGCCGCCGGGCTCCAGCCCTGAAGGGGCTCCAGCCCTAAATGGGCTTCCTCCATTGCCCCCCGGCTGTTACGTGCCCTTCCTACTAAATAGACAAAGGCGCTACCAGCAGGGTCTCGCAGTTTGTACATTCCATGCCGTAACACCCTTCTTTCCACCTTTTTCAAGACCCAGCCCAGCAGCCTCGCCGCTGCCACCACCGCTAGCTGCAGCACTGCCAGCGGTGGGGTGCCCCTGCTTCTTCTCACACCACAGATAGCTGGGCAGCACTGCAACTGCCTGCCTGATTGCTCCGCCCCCTTCCGGCTCCCAAGCACCTCTGCTGCCCAGTGATCCAGGAGCCTGCTGCTAGGAAGAAGTGGCCGAGCTTCAGCAAGCGAGACTGGACACTGGCGGAGGAAGCCATGATAACCAGATAATGGGGAGTGGAGAGCCAGTTCCAAGGTAATACTTTATACAGCTGGTTGAGATCCTGGTCGGTGGATATGGATTCCAAGAAAACCCTGGAGGTGCTTCCTTTCAAGGGAGACACTCTCTTTGGAGAAGACCTCAATAAGATTGTAGCTGATCTGGCTCCTGCTAAAACAGCTTGCCTACCTCGTATGACTCCTACCACGCAGAAGGCTAAAAGTACTTTCCCTTGGCCCTTTCATCCCTCAGGTAAAGCGTACCCAAGGTCAGGCATACCCAAAGCAAGCTCATGCTTCCAGACCTGCCAAGCCCAGACTGAAGCAAGCCTGGGCTGCCCATCAGCCTGCTTCCAAAACGGACAAGCCTGCCGCATGACGGTGCAGGCCTCCCTCTGGGGGATCCCAGGGTGGGGGGCCCGACTTTTAGGTTTGGCATAGAAAGGTATAATTCTAAGCTAGAGAATTCTGTTTGGAGCTCACCTTGTACTTTGTGAAGAAATAATCAGCATTGTGGCTGAGCAGATACATGTAGTGTGTGGCTGCAAACTGCATGGATCTGCTGCGTTGTAATGCTGATACTTTTTTTTTGCAAAGTACCAATAGCTTCATATAATGTTCACAATTTTTATGCAGGATCAAATAGCTCAATAGGTAGGGTGTTTGATTAGAATTCAACAGGTTATAGGTTTGAATCCTGGGTATGGTAGTTTGAGATGTGTTATTTAATAAAGTATGTTGTTCTGACTGCTGGGATATCATACTAAATAAATGGAGTTGATCAATTTTTTTTTTATTTTTTTTTTAAACTAGGGACAATTTCCAGATACTTTTCTTTATAACTGAGATTGCCCCCTGGAACTTCACATCAGTTGACAACTATGCATGAGTGGGCAGTGCTTGCTCTGGATCTGCCCACCCATTTATGTGCCGTCATAAAAGAAAGCACAACTGACAGTTATCCTGGGCGTACACTACACAATTATCTGTCAGGCTATCTATCCAGTCTGGATGGATGGAATGAAAATCTGGTAATGTATAGTAGCAAATGTCAATTAACCATTTGCTCCCAAACACTAGAAAAGTGGTCAAAAATGGTCATTACACAAATTGGTTAAACCCAAAATTTAACCAATTTGTTTAGGGGACCATGTTTGTCCATTTTCTAGTGTTTGAGAGTAAATCGTTGATGGTCATTTGCTCACATAGATAACCGGATTTCTATTCCAACCAGCCAGTGTTGGAGATATGGTCTGCCAGATTACATAATGCATACCAGAGCCATAACTAGACTTTTTGGTGCCCTGTGGCAGAGAATTATATGCCCCCCCCCCTCCCCTCCCCATTTTTGCAATATGGACAAAAGGCGCATGCCTTGTGGGGAAGGGGCATAACAAGATTGGTCTCAGAGAAAGCACATGAGATATGAAGATATATCTAGTATACTTGACACTCAATGGTTTGTGGTATTGCCGGGGTGCCCTCCTTAAATGCATATACAGTCACACATGGCGTGTTTGTGCAAATGGCATATCAGCAGTCAGCACTAACTGGTGACATGCCATTTGTACAAGTAAGCCATGTGTGACTAATATATAAACATACTTTATTAAATAACACCTCAAACTATCATACCCAGGATTCAAATCTATAACCTGTTGAATTCTAATCAAACACCCTACCCATTGAGCTACTTGATCCTGCATCTATTCTAACCTCCAAAAACAGATTCAGTTGCATTTTCCAGCGTGTTTTGTTTGCGCCTTTGCAAATGTCTTACATCGACAAACTTATTTAGTACTATTTTGCAAATAGGGTTACATTGTCGCAACATTGTGTTCCCTAATTGCTTGATTTTTTAAATGCAACAATTGATAAAGACACCTGATAATTGCTCTGTGGAGTGTTATTTTGTGTCTACTTCTTATCTACATTTAATTCCCTACCTCTAATCAAGGCATTTTTAAATGCTGGGGGCTGCCAGGACGTGAGGCCTACCTAGACTTTAGATCGGAATTTGAATGTACTTGTGAACTAACTTAATTTCCTACTTCTAAATTCATTCCTAAATTCACTACTTACATTAATCCTGTAGTTGGGCATTTTGAGCCTTCAATTGTGGGTATTGTTTTGTGTCCAGACCAGCAGCTGGTGGTGTGCATTTGCTGGAAAGGCATCGAAGACCTCCGATATGCTGCATCTCCTGATGTGTGTCTCCCTCAAGTGGCTGTCACCAAATGCATGCTAGACACCCCATTCCAAGCTGATTGTGACATCACGGAACATGCATCATAGAACAGGCATGCTAGAATATGGGTCTTCAACCTGCGACCCTCCAGCTGCTGTGGAACTACATATACCAGCATGCCCTGCCTCAGTTTTAGCATACCTTAATAGCAAAACTGTGGCAGGGCATGCTGGGATGTGTAGTTTCACAGCAGCTGGAGGGCCACAGGATGAAGACCCATGTGCTAGAGCCAAGCCGCAGGTACATTGAATGCTAGCAAGCTGAATGTTTAAATCCTTTTTGTTCCGCAGCATTCCAATGCGGAAGATTCCATGGAACCAGAGATTATTCCATTGAGAAGGACATGCTGCCTGGACGACTGCACTGTGCAAATTAAATCACGGAGCCAGTTGGCTTGTGGGTGGCTCTGGTGACTGGGTGGTTGGGTGGGCGGTGTGTCAGAGGTGGAGCACATGCAAATGAATGTGTATCATCCTGCTAGTGAGAGTGAAAACTCATGCAGGAGTGTGCCTGCTTGTCAGTGGGTTATGCACCTTGCCAGGCGTCAAATCTACATGGAGCAGCTGGAGGGGACAAGAGCAGGTTTGCAAAATATAGATAGAAGAGCATATATGCTGGCGCATTCTCCATGATTGTGTCAGCTTATGTTTTGGTGCACTGCACTTTCCTCCGCTAAGTTTTAGCCATTTTGGTTAAACGCAAGTGTAGTTGCTTCTCGCCCTTTTGGCTGTGATCTTGTATCGTGGTTGAAGAGTCTGCTGGAGGGATTGTTTTCTTCATTGACGAGAGACTGAAGATATTACAGGATGGAAGGCTTGGGAACACTATCTGTTTTTCAGTTGTGGAAGAGTTGAAAGACAGCTTTTACTTGCCAATATCTCTCTTTTGCAAAGAGCTACGCATTGGAAAATTCAGGGATATACCGTGTAGATGAAGCACTAACAGGAGGCTTTAAAATTTTCATTCTAGTTTCCTTCGTTTGGGAGAAAAATGCAAAGGTACAAGACAGCTTTTCCTTGCCAATATCTCTCTTTTGCAAAGAGCTGCACATTGGAAAATTCAGGGCTATGCCGTGTAGATGATGGCCTAACAGGAGGTTTAAAATTTTCTTTCTAGTGTCCTTCGTTTGGGAGAAAAATGCAAAGGTACAAGACAGCTTTTCCTTGCCAATATCTCTCTTTTGCAAAGAGCTACGCATTGGAAAATTCAGGGCTATGCCGTGTAGATGATGGCCTAACAGGAGGCTTTAAAATTTTCTTTCTAGTGTCCTTCGTTTGGGAGAAAAATGCAAAGGTACAAGACAGCCTTTCCTTGCCAATATCTCTCTTTTGCAAAGAGCTACGCATTGGAAAATTCAGGGCTATACCGTGTAGATGAAGCACTAACAGGAGGCTTTAAAATTTTCATTCTAGTGTCCTTCGTTTGGGAGAAAAATGCAAAGGTAGCTTGTGCCATCGCCACTCTGCTCCTTGTGCCGCCTTGGCGGTTTACATGAGCCACTGCGGTGACGTTGTCTGACTGGATCAGAACCGGTTGGTCGCAAAGTAAGGTCTCCGCTTGACGTAGGGCATTGTATATGGCCCCTAGTTTCAGGATGTTGATGTGAAGACAAGTCTCTTGACTTGACCAAAGACCTTGGAAATTTCTTCCCTGTGTGACTGCTCCCCAACCTTGGAGGCTTGCATCTGTGGTCACCAGGATCCAGTCCTGAATGCCGAATCTACGTCACTCGAGAAGGTGAGCACTCTGCAGCCACCACAGGAGTGATACCCTGACCCTGGGGGACAGGGTGATCAACCAATGCATCTGTAAATGTGACCCAGACCACTTGTCCAGTAGGTCCCATTGGAAAGTATTCGCATGGAACCTGCCGAATGGAATGGCTTTGTATGATGCCACCATCTTTCCCAGGACTCGAGTGCAGTGATGCACTGACACAAGTTTTGGTTTCAATAGGTTCCTGACAAGAGTCATGAGTTCCTGGGCCTTTTCTATCGGGAGATAAACCCTCTTCTGGTCTGTGTCCAGAATCATGCCCAAGAAAGACAGACGAGTCGTAGGAACCAACTGCGACTTTGGGATATTGAAAATCCAGCCGTGTTGCTGTAACACTTTCAGTGAAAGTGATACGCTGTTCAGCAACTGCTCTCTTGATCTCGCTTTTATGAGATCGCTCAAGTACGGGATAATTGTGACACCTTGCTTGCGCAGGAGAACCATAATTTCCACCATTACCTTGGTGAAAATTCTCTGGGCCGTGGAGAGACCAAACAGCAACGTCTGAAATTGGCAATGACAGTCCTGTACCGCAAATCTGAGGTACGACTGATGAGATGGATAAATTTGGACATGAAGGTATGCATCCTGTACACAAATGCGGACAACAGGTGTCAAGCCGTGTGTTGCCTTTGTCAAGCTGTAATAAGTAGGGGTAAGGACGTTAACCACCTCAGAACATCCTCCCTTATACGTCACCTGCAGCGCATTAATCATAAGTCAGTGACAAGTTCAAAAACTTTGGATGACAGCGGAAGCAGTCCACTGACCACTAAATCCCTTCCTCTTGTAACCAAGCTCCTGCAAACCACACCACCAACTCCCTCAGTGTCAATTTCCTCCTTAGACAGGAGAGCCAATAGTCCTGCAGGCCATGTCACTGGCAAGTCTGACGAGTCCTCTCCTGCCTGGGATTCCTCCGATGCATCCTTGAGTGTAACGCCTACTGCTGCTGGCGCTGCTGTTGTTGCTGCTGGGAGTCGATCGTCATCCCAGAGGGGAAGTCGGAAGACCACTTGTACTACTTCCAGTAGGCAATTGACTGTCCAACAGTCCTTTGCGAGGAAGATGAAATATCACAGCAGTCATCCTGCTGCAAAGCGGATAACTCAGGTCTTGTCAGCCTGGGTGGTGAGAAACGTGGTTCCGGTATCCATCGTTAATTCAGAGGCAACTAGAGACTTGATTGAGGTACTGTGTCCCCGGTACCAAATGCCATCTAGGTTCCATTTCTCTAGGCAGGCGATACCGAAAATGTACACAGACCTCAGAAAAAGAGTCACCAGTGTCCTAAAAAATGCAGTTGTACCCAATGTCCACTAGTCCACATGTCCGTGGTTAAGTGGAGCAGGGCAGACTCAGGACTATATGACTGTGACAGCCCACTGGGTAGATGTATTGCCTCCCGCAGCAAGAACAGCAGCGGCGGCACCAGTAGCAGCATCTCGCAAATGCCAACTCGTTCCTAGGCAGGCTACGCTTTGTATCACCGCTTTCCATAAGAGGCACACAGCTGACAACCTCTTACGGAAACTGAGGAACATCATCGCAGAATGGCTTACCCCAATTTGACTCTCCTGGGGATTTGTGACATCGGACAACGCCACCAATATTGTGCGTGCATTACATCTGGGCAAATTCCAGCACGTCCCATGTTTTGCACATACATTGA
Organism: Pseudophryne corroboree; assembly: GCF_028390025.1. Lineage (NCBI taxonomy): Eukaryota > Metazoa > Chordata > Amphibia > Anura > Myobatrachidae > Pseudophryne > Pseudophryne corroboree. Next base: position 7,054 of record NW_026968598.1, read on the forward strand.
ATTTGGTGGTGCAGAATTATTTAAAAAACGACAGGGGCGTGCAAGAGATGCTGTCGGTGGCCCGAAGAATTGCGGGCCACTTTCTGCATTCAGCCACCGCATGCCGAAGACTGGAGCACCACCAAACATTCCTGAACCTGCCCTGCCATCCTCTGAAGCAAGAGGTGGTAACGAGGTGGAATTCAACCCTCTATATGCTTCAGAGGATGGAGGAGCAGCAAAAGGCCATTCAAGCCTATACATCTACCCACGATATAGGCAAAGGAGGGGGAATGCACCTGACTCAAGCGCAGTGGAGAATGATTTCAACGTTGTGCAAGGTTCTGGAATCCTTTGAACTTGCCACACGTGAAGTCAGTTCAGACACTGCCAGCCTGAGTCAGGTCATTCCCCTCATCAGGCTTTTGCAGAAGAAGCTGGAGACATTGAAGGAGGAGCTAAAACAGAGCGATTCCGCTAGGCATGTGGGACTTGTGGATGGAGCCCTTAATTCGCTTAACCAGGATTCAATCTGTTGAAATCAGAGCAATAAATTTTGGCCACCGTGCTCGATCCTAGATTTAAAACCTACATTGTATCTCTCTTTCCTGCAGACACAAGTCTGCAGAGGTTCAAAGACCTGCTGGTGAGAAAATTGTCAAGTCAAGCGGAACGTGACCCGTCAACAGCTCCTCCTTCACATTCTCCCGCAACTGGGGGTGCGAGGAAAAGGCTAAGAATTCCGAGCCCACCCGCTGGCGGTGATGCAGGGCAGTCTGAAATGAGTGCTGACATCTGGTCCGGACTGAAGGACCTGGCAACGATTACTGACATGTCGTCTACTGTCACTGCATATGATTCTGTCACCTTTGAAAGAATGGTGGAGGATTATATGAGTGACCGCATCCAGGTAGGCACGTCAGACAGTCCGTATGTATACTGGCAGGAAAAAGAGGCAATTTGGAGGCCCTTGCACAAACTGGCTTTATTCTACCTAAGTTGCCCTCCCTCCAGTGTGTACTCCAAAAGAGTGTTTAGTGCAGCCGCTCACCTTGTCAGCAATCGGCGTACGAGGTTACTTCCAGAAAATGTGGAGAAGATGATGATCATCAAAATTAATTATAATCAATTCCTCCGTGGAGACATTCACCAGCAATTGCCTCCAGAAAGTACACAGGGATCTGAGATGGTGGATTCCAGTGGGGACGAATTAATAATCTGTGAGGAGGGCGATGTACACAGTGAAAGGGGTGAGGAATCGGAGGAGATGAGGTGAACATCTTGCCTCTGTAGAGCCAGTTTGTGCAAGGAGAGATTGATTGCTTCTTTTTTGGTGGGGGTCCAAACCAACCAGTCATTTCAGTCAGCCGTGTGTCAATGTTTTTCTTTTCAATCTAAGCCCCTGCAGTTTTTTGTAAGAATCTGCTTCGCTATGATGATCAACAAGTCACAAGGGCAAACACTCAGGGCTGGAGGCGTAGATCTTAGGACCAGCTGCTACAAGCATGGCAAAGGTGTCACTATCATTGGTGACACCCAGAGAGGCAGCGAGGGAGATTGTAATGCAGTGCGCGCAGATAAGCAGCGCAATGGTAAAATGGAGGCATGGTCTCATAGGTAGGGGTGTGGCCTGTTGGCCTGAATCTCCATTTTGTTGCTCCGGGTATCCCGGGGGCTGAGTGCTGCACCCGGGGACTAGTGTGTGAGTGGTGCTGGCTCCTGCACAGTGACAGAAACTGGGTGTTGCACGTAATGTCACAGTGAAACACCCATATTCTGTCACTGAAGAGGAGCCGGCACTTTGGTGTCACCCCCCTTGGCGGGTGACACTCGGGTGTGGGCCGCAACCCCGTTGTGATGCCACTGACCCATGGGAAGCTTTACGTGGCTTACCCATGTGTTAGTAGCCCCAAGCATCTTTTGTGTTAGTCCCTGAAGAAAAACTTCAAATATTTACAAATAAATTTTGTAATCAATGGGCCTAATTCAGTAAGGATTGCAAATTCTGCTAAGTAACAGAATTTGCAATCCTTTGGTTCGCATGCTGGGGCCACCCAGCATGCCGCCTCCCTTCTTGACCACGCTGAAATTGCAGTCGCAGTGCAGTTCAGCGTGATCATAAAAAATGGGTTAGCCTCCTGTTGGTGCAGACTGTATGTGTGCGCAGGAAGCCGCCACAATTTTTGTGATCGCAGCTGCTGCATGTGATGTCATGCAACCGCTCTGACCACGCCTCCTGTTTCTCCGTTGCCGACCCCATTTTGAAGCCCTGCCCACGCACCGCTCCATCTCCGACTTGGAAATGGAGTGTTGCTGACCCCCCCCATCAGCACCGATTGACAGTCAGAGGCGATCGCATTAACTGCGGGGTGCCGCAGAAAATGCAGGCGCATGCGTATGCTCTTAGCAATTTTTGCAGTTGGACTGCTTATTGCGATTGCAATCCAACCTGAATCAGGCTCTATTACCTATCACAATGCACTGCGGGTAGTACAAAATGGGGTTAATATAAGAGAAAACCCCCCAGAGCTGTGCTCCTTAACTGTCCCTGGTGGCTAGTGGAGCGGCTGCCCAGTAATCAGTGTCCACGCCAGTGCGCACATGGCCCGCCCCCTACAGCCACGCTGGATCACGGTATAGTGTGGGCACAGAAGTCCCTTACCTCCCTTTTATCAGCGGCCTCGTGATCCCGGAGGGCGGTGTGTGTGTGACTGACCTTAGGAAGAAACCGGAGCCTCCGCTGCAGTGACCCAGCAACCAGGGCGCGGGAGTATACTGCGCCGCTGGGAGTGATGGAGCTGCAGTAAAGATGTCTATTAGTCCTAGCCTGCTGCAGCCCTTGTAGATTCTTATAAAAAAAAGTTCTTCTTTTCTTGTCAAAATTAATAGCTAAGAATAGGCTGCCTGAGGCAGCCCCCTCTTAAGTGGCCTGCTACTGAAGGCACCAACTACAAACTGAGCTCCCTGTTCATGGAAGCGAGGTTATAGAGGAGGGGGCGCTGAGCATCTTGGGAACAGTCAAAAGCTTTGAGCCTGTTGGTGCCTCAGATCAAGATCCTACTCTACACCCCAATGTGAATCCTTGTGGAGTCCAGTGTACCCCACAGAAGAAATGAATGTGTCACACCCATTGGCAGCAACATTAGAATAGCTGCTGATGGGCACAATTGAGAAAGGAAGGGGGGAAAACATTTGAATCCAGCACATATATGTAATTTGAATATGTAATTTGTACCTTCCTACTTTAAAATGTAATGGATGAACCTCACCCTGTGAGAACTATCTTCATGATCAAGAGATCTCATACGCAAGAAAAGCATGTGCTGGGATAGGGCTGTGGAGGGCGGCTGCTCGGGCACACACCCGTCAAGTTAAGGAGATTCAACTGAGGAAGCACAAGGGAACTGCAGGGAGACCACATATTTTCAGATGAACATGAGAGGGCGGAAGGCTGCCTAATACTGAAGCACCCTCAAACATCAAACCATATGCAACAACTAGTACAAGCATTCCTGGGGAAAGGTCTGCAGCAGACGGATTTGCATACGGTGATGTCATCCAAGCAATGGGCATAGTTGGCTGCAACCCTCGTCTGCATATGAAAAGAGAAAATGGTCACGCAGGGCATGGCGGCCTTTGTGGGGTTGCGCTTGGATGACCCCTAGATCGCTTTATACACCCCCATCAGTGTGGGGCTCATGTTGGTCATGCCCAAGCCCCTGAAGCATTCAAGCTGATTTCTTGCAGCAGCTGGACCCAGTAACAGCTCCAGAGTTGCTCTACAAGACAAGTAAAAGGGTGTGAGCCCTGCAGCACCACCTGTAGTTTGCATACACACATATATAGGACAGCATCTCTTATATGCCCCAGGGGCAATAAAATAGTAGCCTTATCTAGGGTATCCGTCCATGCCGCTACAGCACTACACACCCAGGCCGACGCAATTGCCGGTCTGAGTAAGGTACCTGAATGTGTATAAATGGACTTCAGGGTAATCTCCTGTTTGCGGTCAGCAGACTCTTTGAGGGTAGCCGTATCCTGGGACGGGAGGGCTACCTTCTTGGATAAGCGTGTTAATGCTTTGTCCACCCAAGGGGAGGATTCCCATCGTAACCTATCCGTTGATGGGAAAGGGGAATCCTTTTGGAAATCTGCAGGAGATTCCCAAGCTTTTTCACATAACTCGTTCAGCTCGTGTGAGGGGGGAAAGGTTACCTCAGGCTTCTTTCCCTTGTACATATGTACCCTCTTGTCAGGGACAGGGGGCTCCTCTGTGATGTGCAAAACATCTTTTATTGCCATAATCATATATCAAATGTATTTTGCCAATTTTGGCTGTAACTTTGCATCATCGTAATCGACACTGGAGTCAGAATCCGTGTAGGTATCTGTGTCAACAATCTGGATAGTGGGCGCTTATGAGACCCTGACAGTCCCTGCGACATAGGATTAGGCATTGGTTGAGACCCTGACTGTCCCAAAGCTTCTGCCTTGTCTAATCTTTTGTGCAATGAGTTTACACTAGCATTTAAAACATTCCACATATCCATCCAATCAGGTGTCGGCGGAGACACCACGTTCATTTGCTCCCGCTCCTCTCTAATATAGCCTTCTTCCTCAGACATGTCGACACACGCGTACCGACACACCACACACACAGGGAATACTTTTACTGAAGACATTTCCCCAACAAGGCCCTTTGGAGAGACAGAGAGAGAGTATGCCAGCACATACCCCAGCGCTATATAACCCAGGAATAGCACAGTAACTTAATGTTTGAACAATCGGTGAGGGGGAACATCTTGAAACCCCAGTTTGTACCCTTGGGACACTATTTGTAAAACACACGAGTCCATGTCCGAATGAATCCAGAACTGACTGAAGAGTTTTAGACGTGCCCCCACTGGTGCGGGCTCCTGCAAGAGAGCCCCAGCGTCATGCAGTGGATTTGGCAGAAGCAGAGGATGATCTCTGCTCCTGCGATCTTGAAGAGGATGCAGACCTCTTCTCTCTTCTCCTTCCTCTACCTGCAAAGAAAGGGGAATCTTAACTTCTTGCATATCTATTGGGCCGAAATGACTGCATCAGATAATGATGCGTCTTCATCCGTTGGGAGGGAACATAGGGCAAGAAGGTTGACTTACCTGCGGGAGCTGCCGAGATCAAATTAACTAGGCAGTCACCAAACAAGGCTTCACCTTCATAGGGAAGAGACTCCCTTTCTTCTTGGAGTCAGCATCAGCATTCTCTTGGTGAATCCACAATGCCCTCCTATCCGACACTGCCATGAAATTGGCCCGTGAACTCAAGAGTCCTATATCCCTTGCAGTCTCACGTAAGTATGCTGCAGTGTCCTTGATATGATACAACGTAAGGCGTATCCCATCTCTCCAGGGTATCTATATCGGATGACAAGGTATTCGACCAATTCTTGAATACTACTACTCACCCATGCACATGTAATGGCAGGTCTAAGTAATGTACCCGTGGTTACATAACTAGAAATAATGTAGCTTCCTGCATACGATCCGCTGGATTTGTGACAGGGCCCCGTGCAGAACAGGGGGTGACTCCCACTTTATTCTGTCCGCGGCGGGAAATGAATAAACAACCAGAATCCTTTTGGGGATTTGAAACCATCTTGTCGAGCTGGCCCAGACTTTCTCAAACAGAGATGGAGGAACGTTACATCAGCTTTCATTATATATCTATATATACATACATATAGACCCCTTTGTCAGGAACAGCAGGGTCTTCAGTGATTTTAATATGTCCTTAATATCCACAATCATGTACTGAATGCTCCTTGCCAATATTGGATCTAATCAGGAAACATTATGGTCGACATAAGTATCAGTATCCGTGTCAGTATCAGTGTGTAGTAACTGGGCAAAATAACATTTTTGCGACCCAGCGGGGCCTGAGGGAAAAGAAACATAGCCATGAATATCACATCTATTCTCTACGTCTGTGTCTGGGACACAGATTTATCCAACCTTACTCTGATATTACTGAAACATTTACCCAGTCAGTTATTGGTGGTGCCAACAGGGCCACCATCATATGTCTGCATTCCTAATATAGTTTCCTCTTGGGAAAAACATTCAGCCACCGACATGTTGACACACATATACCAAGTACCCACAGACACACCGGCTTATGGGGGACAGACCGTCAGTAAATCTGTCAGAGGGACACAGAGGATTTTTCAGCTCACAATCCAGCGCCAAAAGTACACAGTCTGGGAAATAATAAACTCTATAGTGATAGACTTGTAATGCTCTAAAGATGTTCTGGTGAGGTGAGGAAGAAGCCCCGCCGCTGTAATGGCGCGTATCTGTCCCGCTCAGAAATAATTAATTACGCTAGTGGGGTAAGGACAGTGCCCAGGCACTAATGTCCACTTTTTCCAGCCTTTTGTGAGGAATTTATGCTGCCCAGGGTGCCCCCCCCCCCGTGCCCTGCACCCTGCAGTGCCTGTGTTTGTGTGTGAGCATGGCGCGCAGCGTTCCGCTCGCTGCTCGGTACCTCAGAATGCCATCACTGAAGAAGAAGTCTTCTGTTCTTCTGCTACTCACCTGTCTTCTGGCTCTGTAAGGGGGTGACGGCAGGCTGCGGGAGTGTGCATCTAGGCGTACCCAGCGATCAGCACCCTCAGGAGCTAATGGTGTCCTGTCAGCCTGAAGCAGAGCCATTGAACTCACTAGAAGTTGGTCATACTTCTCTCCCCTAAGTCCCACGAAGCAGGGAGACTGTTGCCAGCAGCCTCCCTGAAAATAAAAAAAACTAACAAGTCTTTTCAGAGAAACTCAGTAGAGCTCCCCTGTAGTGCATCCAGTATCACTGCGCACAATACTAAAACTGGAGTCTGGAGGAGGGGCATAGAGGGAGGAGACAGTTCACACCCTTTGAAAGTCTTAAAGTGCCCATGTCTCCTGCGGATCCCGTATATACCCCATGGTTCTTAATGTGACCCCAGCATCCTCTAGGACGTATGAGAAAACAAATAACGCACACACGAGGAGGAGAGAACTAAGGAAGCTATAAGGAGAAGAGGGGAGGGAGGGGGGGTTGAAAGGTAAGGTAGTAAAGGCATATTGGATAAACTACAACCTTATACATCAGGCATGTCCAAACTGCGGCCCTCCAGCTGTTGTGAAACTACATATCCCAGCATGCCCAGACACAGTTTTGCTGTCAGGGAATGCTAAAGCTGTGTCAGGGCATGCTGGGATGAGTAGTTTCTCAACAGCTGGAGGGCCGCAGTTTGGACATGCCTGTTATACATATTCATTAATGTACCAGTAGTTAGAAGTAGAAGAGCTCTAACAGAAACCACAAAGCTTATCTAAAGCCACACCACACTGGATATGCCCAATCTCATTTGATTTTTGAAGCAAAGCAGTATTGGACTTTGTTAATACATGGATGGGAGACTGCTTGGTAGTATCAGATTCTTTAGGTGTTTTTAAACTACCAACACCATTTTCTTGGTACATTTAATTTTTACATGTATTCTTTTATGTACCAGAAGTTAGAAGTAGAAGAGCTGTAACAGAAACCACCAGCTCATCTACAGCCACAGCACACTGGATTTGCCCAATCTCTCCTGATCATGGAAGCTGAGCAGTGTTGGTCCTGGTTTTAGTACTTGGATGGGAGACCACAAGGAAATACCAGGAGCTGTGTGTATTTTTACAATACTAACACCGTTCTCTTGATGCATTCCATTTTGAAACATTGGGGCAGATCTATTAAGCCTGGTGAACTGATAAAGTGCAAGGTGATAAAGTACCAGCCAGTCAGCTCCTAACTGTCATTTTTCAAACCCAGCCTGTGACATGGCAATTAGGAGCTGATTGGCTGGTACTTTATCACCATGCAAATTATCATTTCACCAGGTTTAATAAATCGGCTGCTTACTCATTTATGTACGAGTAGTTAGAAGTAGAAGAACTCTAACAGAAACCACTAAGCTCATCTACAGCCACACCACACTGTATATGCCCAATATCACCTGATTTTAGGCCTGGTTTGTTCTTGGATGTGAGACCACCTGGGAATACCAGGTGCTGTAGGTAGTTTTATACTACCAACACCGTTCTCTTGATGCATTATATTTTGAAACTTATTCATTGATGTACCAGTAGTTAGAAGTAGAAGTTAGAAACAGGAAAAATCATCTACAGCCGCATCACACTGGATATGTCCAATCTCATCTGATGTTGGAAGCTAAGCAGTGTTGTGCCTGGTTAGTTTTTGGATTTCAGGTCCTGCCTTCTGGTTTGGCCACGGCACCTCGGAAATTCACCAAGGTCATGGCCGTGATGACGACCCTTCACCATCGGTGGACCAGGGAGGAATCTCTCCTCCCGATAAACATTCTGGAATTGCGGGCAGTGTTCAATTCATTGACACTGGCCCTGCCTCTAGTACAGAACAGGCCTGTTCAAGTACAATCGGACAACGACACCACGGTAGCAGTGGTGGGATTCAGCCGGTTCGCACCGGTTCCATAGAACCGATACCTAATATTAGGTACAGTTCTGAGAACCGTTTGCTAATGAGCACTGCCAGGGATATATTTGCACCGGAAGCCCTCTATCCTAGCCTGAGCTGCCGCCCGCACACCAGCCCGCCTGCACAGACCGGTGACCGCAACAGGGCCGAGCGTCATTGTTTGTGTACCACTGCAGAGTTCCTCTGCGCCCGGCCCTGTCCTGCTGACTCCTCCTCTCCCTGGAGTCCTGACATGCGCAGTAAGCATGTCCAGACGCTGAGAGAGGGTGGACCGGGCGCGGAGGAACTCTGCAGTGCTACACAGACACTAGGCCCTGTTGCGGTCTGTGCGGGGGGGCGGGTGTGCGGACGGCAGCTCAGGTTAAGCAGGGGTGACAGAGGTCTCCACCACTGGTTCCGGAATGCCCGTTCCTATGAGGCACCATTTTCAGGAGCGGAGCGGTCACTCACCTATCACCACCCACCACCAGCGTGCAGCTGCATCGAGGAATCAAGTGCAGGACCTGTCCTGTGGTAAGGGCGACTGGCTGGGGGGGTATGTATGTAGTCCCTCTTTTCATCTACTTTTGTGTACCTCTTTTATTGTTCTTATTGGAGTATTAAATACGTGAATTATTAAACTACCTTTAGGTATGTCTTTTGGTATACTTAAAATGGTCATTAGGACATAGAACCGGTTGTTAATTTATTTGAATCCCACCACTGCACGGTAGTGTACACAAATCATCAAGGCGGCACTCGAAATTGCATGGCAAAGCTGGAAGTATCAAAAATCCTCAGTTGGGTAGAACGTCATCTGCCAGCAATATCGGTAGTGTTCATTCCCGGAGTCCTCAACTGGGAAGCGGATTTCCTCAGTCGTCAGTACGTTCACGCTGGAGAGTGGAGAGGCCGCAGCAGAAATGTCTGCACTGGTGTCAGTAGGTGACTGAGGCAGGGATGACTGGGAGATAGTGGGTGACTGAAGCATGTATGACTGGGAGATAGTGGGTGACTGAGGCCGGGGTGACTGGGAGATAGTCAGTGACTAAGGCAGGGGTGATAGGGATATAGTGGATGACTGTGGCAGGGGTGACAGGGACAGTAGGAGACTGAGGCAGGGGTGACAGGGATAGTGGGTGACTGAGGCAGGGGTGATAGGGTGACAGTGGGTGACTGAGGCAGAGGTGACAGGGATAGTGGGTGACTGAGGTAGGGGTGATATGGAGATAGTGGTTGACTGAGGCAGGGGTGACAGAGATAGTGGGTGACTAAAGCAGGGGTGACTGGTATAGTGGGTGACTGAGGCAGGGGTCGCAGGTATAGTGGTTAACTGAGGCAGCGGTGACTGGGAGATAGTGGGTAACTGGGGCAGGGGTGACAGGGAAAGTGTGTGACTCAGGCAGGGGTGATAGGGAGATAGTGGGCAGCAGATCACTGCCTCGCTGACAGCAGCACATCCCTGCTTCACTGACAGCAGCACATCCCTGCCTCATTGACAGCAGCACATACCTGCCTCACTTATAGCAGCACATCCCTGCCTCACTGGCAGCAGCAGATCCCTGCCTCACTGGCAGCAGCAGATCACTGCTTCACTGACAGCAGCACATCCCTGCCTCACTGGCAGCAGCAGATCCCTGCCTTACTGACAGCTGTATTCAGACCTGATCTCTGCTGTGCATATTCACACAACAGGAGATCAGGTCTGAAGTGTGTGTGTGCTGGTGCCGCAGTGCACCGGCACATGCCAGAGATGCGATCAGCATCTCTGCCCAGTGAGCGCCTCTGCCAACACATACTTATCTTGCATATGAGATCTCTTGATCATGAAGATAGTTCTCACAGGGTGAGGTTCATCCATTACATTTTAAAGTAGGAAGGTACAAATTACATATTCAAATTACATATATGTGCTGGATTCAAATGTTTTCCCCCCTTCCTTTCTCAATTGTGCCCATCAGCAGCTATTCTAATGTTGCTGCCAATGGGTGTGACACATTCATTTCTTCTGTGGGGTACACTGGACTCCACAAGGATTCACATTGTGGTGTAGAGTAGGATCTTGATCTGAGGCACCAACAGGCTCAAAGCTTTTGACTGTTCCCAAGATGCTCAGCGCCCCCTGCTCTATAACCTCGCTTCCATGAACAGGGAGCTCAGTTTGTAGTTGGTGCCTTCAGTAGCAGGACACTTAACAGGGGCTGCCTCAGGCAGCCTATACTTAGCTATTAATTTTGACAAGAAAAGAAGAACTTTTTTTATAAGAATGTACAAGGGCTGCAGCAGGCTAGGTCTAATAGACATCTTTACTGCAGCTCCATCACTCCCAGCGGCGCAGTATACTCCCGTGCCCTGGTTGCTGGGTCACTGCAGCGGAGGCTCCGGTTTCTTCCTAAGGTCAGTCACACACACACCGCCCTCCGGGATCACGAGGCCGCTGATGAAAGGGAGGTAAGGGGCTTCTGTGCCCACACTATACCGTGATCCAGCATGGCTGTAGGGGGCGGGCCGTGTGCGCACTGGCGTGGACACTGATTACTGGGCAGCCGCTCCACTAGCCACCAGGGACAGTTAAGGAGCACAGCTCTGGGGGGTTTTCTCCTATATTAACCCCATTTTGTACTACCTGCAGTGCATTGTGATAGGTAATAGAGCCTGATTCAGGTTGGATTGCAATCACAATAAGCAATCCAACTGCAAAAATTGCTAAGAGCATATGCATGCGCCTGCATTTTCTGTGACTGTCAATCGGTGCGGGGGGGGGGGTCAGCAACACTCCATTTCAAAGTCGGAGATGGAGCGGTGCGGGGGCAGGGCTTCAACGGAGAAACAGGAGGCGTGGTCAGAGCGGCTGCATGACATCACATGCAGCCGTTGCGATCACAAAAATGGTGGCGGCTTCCTGCGCACACATACAGTCTGCACCAACAGGAGGCTAACCCATTTTTTATGATCACGCTGAACTGCACTGAGACTGCAATTTCAGCGTGGTCAAGAAGGGAGGCGGCATGCTGGGTGGCCATGCCCTGTGATGGGTGGCCCCAGCATGCGAACCAAAGGATTGCAAATTCTGTTACTTAGCAGAATTTGCAATCCTTACTGAATTAGGCCATTGATTACAAAATTGTAAACAATATTTGAAGTTTTTCTTCAGGGACTAACACAAAAGATGCTTGGGGCTACTAACACATGGGTAAGCCACGTAAAGCTTCCCATGGGTCAGTGGCATCACAACGGGGTTGCGGCACACACCCGAGTGTCACCCGCCAAGTGGGGTGACACCAAAGTGCCGGCTCTTCTTCAGTGACAGAATATGGGTGTTTCACTGTGACATTACGTGCAACACACAGTTTCTGTCACTGTGCAGGAGCCAGCACCACTCACACACTAGTCCCCGGGTACAGCCCCCAACCCCCGGGATACCCGCAGGAACAAAATGGTGATTCAGGCCACGCCCCTACCTATGAGACCATGCCTCCTTTTTACCATTGCGCTGCTTATCTGCGCGCACTGCATTACAATCTCCCTCGCCGCCTCTCTGGGTGTCACCAGTGATAGTGACACCTCTGCCATGCTTGTAGCAGCTGGTCCTAAGATCTACGCCTCCAGCCCTGAGTGTTTTCCCTTGTGACTTGTTGATCATCATAGCGAAGCAGATGCTTACAGAAAACTGCAGGGGTTTAGATTGAAAAGAAAAACATTGACGAACCCATCATTTAAGCGACAGGGTCTGCCACACGACTGACTGAAATGACTGGTTGGTTTGGGCCCCCACCAAAAAAGAATCAATCAATCTCTCCTTGCACAAACTGGCTCTACAGAGGCAAGATGTCCACCTCATCATCCTCCGATTCCTCACCCCTTTCACTGTGTACATCCCCCTCCTCACAGATTATTAATTCGTCCCCACTGGAATCCACCATCTCAGATCCCTGTGTACTTTCTGGAGGCAATTGCTGGTGAATGTCTCCACGGAGGAATTGATTATAATTAATTTTGAGGATCATCATCTTCTCCACATTTTCTGGAAGTAACCTTGTACGCCGATTGCTGACAAGGTGAGCGGCCGCACTAAACACTCTTTCGGAGTACACACTGGAGGGAGGGCAACTTAGGTAGAATAAAGCCAGTTTGTGCAAGGGCCTCCAAATTGCCTCTTTTTCTCCACCATTCTTTCAAAGGTGACAGAATCATATGCAGTGACAGTAGACGACATGTCAGTAATCGTTGCCAGTTCCTTCAGTCTGGACCAGATGTCAGCACTCACTCCAGACTGCCCTGCATCACCGCCAGCGGGTGGGCTCGGAATTCTTAGCCTTTTCCTCGCACCCCCAGTTGCGGGAGAATGTGAAGGAGGAGCTGTTGACGGGTCACGTTCCGCTTGACTTGACAATTTTCTCACCAGCAGGTCTTTGAACCTCTGCAGACTTGTGTCTGCCGGAAAGAGAGATACAATGTAGGTTTTAAATCTAGGATCGAGCACGGCGGCCAAAATGTAGTGCTCTGATTTCAACAGATTGAATCCTGGTTAAGCAAATTAAGGGCTCCATCCACAAGTCCCACATGCCTAGTTGAATCGCTCTGTTTTAGCTCCTCCTTCAATGTCTCCAGCTTCTTCTGCAAAAGCCTGATGAGGGGAATGACCTGACTCAGGCTGGCAGTGTCTGAACTGACTTCACGTGTGGAAAGTTCAAAGGGTTGCAGAACCTTGCACAACGTTGAAATCATTCTCCACTGCGCTTGAGTCAGGTGCATTCCCCCTCCTTTGCCTATATCGTGGGCAGATGTATAGGCTTGAATGGCCTTTTGCTGCTCCTCCATCCTCTGAAGCATATAGAGGGTTGAATTCCACCTCGTTACCACCTCTTGGTTCAGATGATGGCAGGGCAGGTTCAGGAATGTTTGGTGGTGCTCCAGTCTTCGGCATGCGGTGGCTGAAGGCAGAAAGTGGCCCGCAATTCTTCGGGCCACCGACAGCATCTCTTGCACGCCCCTGTCGTTTTTTAAATAATTCTGCACCACCAAGTTCAATGTATGTGCAAAACATGGGACGTGCTGGAATTTGCCCAGATGTAATGCACGCACAATATTGGTGGCGTTGTCCGATGTCACAAATCCCCAGGAGAGTTCAATTGGGGTAAGCCATTCTGCGATGATGTTCCTCAGTTTCCGTAAGAGGTTGTCAGCTGTGTGCCTCTTATGGAAAGCGGTGATACAAAGCGTAGCCTGCCTAGGAACGAGTTGGCAATTGCGAGATGCTGCTACTGGTGCCGCCGCTGCTGTTCTTGCTGCGGGAGGCAATACATCTACCCAGTGGGCTGTCACAGTCATATAGTCCTGAGTCTGCCCTGCTCCACTTAACCACAGACAAGTGGACATTGGGTACAACTGCATTTTTTAGGACACTGGTGACTCTTTTTCTGAGGTCTGTGTACATTTTCGGTATCGCCTGCCTAGAGAAATGGAACCTAGAGGGTATTTGGTACCGTGGACACAGTACCTCAATCAAGTCTCTAGTTGCCTCTAAATTAACGATGGATACCGGAACCACGTTTCTCACCACCCAGACCTGAGTTATTCGCTTTGCAGCAGGATGACTGCTGTGATATTTCATCTTCCTCGCAAAGGACTGTTGGACAGTCAATTGCTTACTGGAAGAAGTACAAGTGGTCTTCCGACTTCCCCTCTGGGATGACGATCGACTCCCAGCAGCAACAACAGCAGCGCCAGCAGCAGTAGGCGTTACACTCAAGGAAGCATCGGAGGAATCCCAGGCAGGAGAGGACTCGTCAGACTTGCCAGTGACATGGCCTGCAGGACTATTGGCTCTCCTGTCTAAGGAGGAAATTGACACTGAGGGAGTTGGTGGTGTGGTTTGCAGGAGCTTGGTTACAAGAGGAAGGGATTTAGTGGTTAGTGGACTGCTTCCGCTGTCATCCAAAGTTTTTGAACTTGTCACTGACTTATGATGAATGCGCTGCAGGTGACGTATAAGGGAGGATGTTCCGAGGTGGTTAACGTCCTTATCCCTACTTATTACAGCTTGACAAAGGCAACACACGGCTTGACACCTGTTGTCCGCATTTGTGTACAGGATGCATACCTTCATGTCCCCATTTATCCACCTCATCAGGCGTAACTCAGATTTGCGGTACAGGACTGTCATTGCCAATTTCAGACGTTGCTGTTTGGTCTCTCCATGGCCCTGAGAATTTTCACCAAGGTAATGGCGGAAATGATGGTGCTCCTGTGCAAGCCAGGTGTCACAATTATCCCGTACTTGGGCGATCTCATAAAAGCGAGATCAAGAGAGCAGTTGCTGAACAGCGTATCACTTTCACTGAAAGTGTTACAGCAACACGGCTGGATTCTCAATATCCCGAAGTCGCAGTTGATTCCTACTACTCGTCTGTCTTTCTTGGGCATGATTCTGGACACAGACCAGAAGAAGGTTTATCTCCTGATAGAAAAGGCCCAGGAACTCATGACTCTTGTCAGGAACCTATTGAAACCAAAACAGGTGTCAGTGCATCACTGCACTCGAGTCCTGGGAAAGATGGTGGCATCATACGAGGCCATTCCATTCGGCAGGTTCCATGCGAGGACTTTCCAATGGGACCTACTGGACAAGTGGTCCGGGTCACATTTACAGATGCATTGGTTGATCACCCTGTCCCCCAGGGTCAGGGTATCACTCTTGTGGTGGCTGCAGAGTGCTCACCTTCTCGAGGGACGCAGATTCAGCATTCAGGGCTGGATCCTGGTGACCACAGACGCAAGCCTCCAAGGTTGGGGAGCAGTCACACAGGGAAGAAATTTCCAAGGTCTTTGGTCAAGTCAAGAGACTTGTCTTCACATCAACATCCTGGAACTAAGGGCCATATACAATGCCCTACGTCAAGCGGAGACCTTACTTTGCGACCAACCGGTTCTGATCCAGTCAGACAACGTCACCGCAGTGGCTCATGTAAACCGCCAAGGTGGCACAAGAAGCAGAGTGGCGATGGCACAAGCCACCAGAATTCTTCGCTGGGTGGAGAATCACGCAAGCGCACTGTCAGCAGTGTTCATTCCGGGAGTGGACAACTGGGAAGCAGACATCCTCAGCAGACACGACCTACATCCGGGAGAGTGGGGACTTCATCAGGAAGTCTTTGCACAGATTACAAGTCGGTGGGAACTGCCACAGATAGACATGATGCCGTCCCGGCTCAACAAAAAGCTACAGAGGTATTGCGCAAGGTCAAGAGACCCTCAGGCAGTAGCTGTAGACGCCCTAGTGACACCGTGGGTGTTCCGGTCGGTCTATGTATTTCCTCCTCTTCCTCTCATACCCAAGGTGTTGAGGATAATAAGACAAAGAGGAGTGAGAACAATCCTCATTGTTCCAGATTGGCCACGGAGGACCTGGTATCCGGATCTGCAGGAAATGCTCACAGAAGATCTGTGGCCTCTCCCTCTAAGACAGGACCTGTTGCATCAGGGGCCCTGTCTGTTCCAAGACTTACCGCGGCTGCGTTTGACGGCATGGCGGTTGAATGCCGGATCCTAGCATTCCGGTTGAGGTCATCCCTACGCTGATAAAGGCTAGGAAGGATGTAACGTTAAAACATTACACCGTATATGGCGAAATTATGTTTCTTGGTGTGAGGCCAGGAATGCTCCTACGGAAGAATTCCATCTGGGCCGTTTCCTTCACTTCCTACAAACTGGAGTGAATTTGGGCCTAAAATTAGGCTCTATTAAGGTCCAGATTTCGGCCTTATCCATTTTCTTTCAAAAAGAATTGGCTTCTCTTCCAGAAGTTCAGACTTTTGTAAAAGGAGTGCTGCATATTCAGCCTCCTTTTGTGCCTCCGGTGGCACCTTGGGACCTTAACGTGGTGTTAAGTTTTCTAAAATTACACTGGTTTGAACCACTTAAAACAGTGGAGTTAAAATATCTCACATGGAAGGTGGTCATGTTATTAGCCTTGGCTTCGGCTAGGCGAGTGTCGGAATTAGCGGCTTTGTCACATAAAAGCCCATATTTGGTATTCCATGTGGATAGAGCGGAATTGCAGACCCGTCCTCAATTCCTACCAAAAGTGGTCTCATCTTTTCATATGAACCAACCTATTGTGGTGCCTGTGGCTACGCGTGACTTGGAGGATTCCGAGTTACTTGATGTGGTTAGGGCTTTGAAAATTTACGTGGCCAGGACGGCTAGAGTCAGGAAAACTGAAGCGCTGTTTGTCCTGTATGCAACCAACAAGATTGGTGCCCCTGCTTCAAAGCAGGCTATTGCTCGCCGGATTTGTAACACGATTCAGCAAGCGCATTCTATGGCTGGATTGCAGTTACTGAAATCGGTCAAGGCCCATTCCACGAGGAAAGTGGGCTCTTCTTGGGCGGCTGCCCGAGGGGTCTCGGCACTACAGCTGTGTCAAGCTGCTACTTGGTCGGGTTCACACACCTTTGCAAAATACTATAAGTTTGATACCCTGGCTGAGGAGGAACTCATGTTTGCTCAATCGGTGCTGCAGAGTCATCCGCACTCTCCCGCCCGTTTTGGAGCATTGGTATAATCCCCATGGTCCTTACGGAGTCCCCAGCATCCTCTAGGACGTTAGAGAAAATAAGATTTTAAACCTACTGGTAAATCTTTTTCTCGTAGTCCGTAGAGGATGCTGGGCGCCCGTCCCAAGTGCGGACTACTTCTGCAATACTTGTATATAGTTATTGCTTCAATAAGGGTTATGATATAGTTGCATCGGTCCTGCACTGATGCTATGTTGTTTTTTCATACTGATAACTGGGTAGTTTATCACAAGTTATACGGTGTGATTGGTGTGGCTGGTATGAATCTTGCCCTGGATTAACAAAATCCTTTCCTCATACTGTCCGTCTCCTTTGGGCACAGTTTCTCTAACTGTGGCATAGAGGGAGGAGCCAGTGCACACCCAGAACTAAAGTCTTTCTTAAAGTGCCCATGTCTCCTGTGGAGCCCGTCTATCCCCATGGTCCTTACGGAGTCCCCAGCATCCTCTACGGACTACGAGAAAAAGATTTACCGGTAGGTTTAAAATCTTATTTTCTACTTTATTCTTTTCTATCCTAGTTTATTACGACCAACTCTCATCCAAGGAGTTTGATATTCTACTACCTGCATGCAATTTAAATTGCTTAAATTGTTTATATGGTTGATTTGTCCTTCACAATCCATAATCTGCAACTTGGATGTACTTGTGTCATTGAAAATCTTATAATAAAAATGTATATACAGATACTCAACCTGTATATTGAAAAAAAAAAAGTTATAAGACATATGCATTCAATATTTGAAGAAACAAAATAAAATAAAGCTATCTATTGGGTTTCACTAACAAGCACATTGGAAGACTTGACTACTGTTAAAAGACATGCATTACATGGTATAGAGCCACAAACCACAATGTAGTAAAATAAAAACAAACTTACATGTGTATCAAACCTATGTGAGGCTTACATTGATAGTGCAAGATCAACACTCTATCAACTGTGCAAACTAGACTGCACATAAATGCCATAAAATTTATCTGAGATTTTAGTAAATAAGGCCCGTTGCTGTCCGGGTCACGCAGCCGTCACGGCCCGCCCCCATACGGTCCGGTCATGTCTGCATTGTCCTGACTGTGCCCCCAAAATGGCGGCACAACGCCGCTGGCCCGACTCCTCCTGCCCAGTGACCGCCTCTGCCTGTCAATCAGGCAGAGGCGCTCACTGGGCAGAGATGCTGATCGCATCTCTGGCATGTGCCGGTGCACTGCGGCACCAGCACACACGCACTTCAGACCTGATCTCCTGTTGTGTGAATATGCACAGCAGGGATCAGGTCTGAATTAGGCCCTATATACAGCTGTCAGTAAGGCAGGGATGTGCTGCTGCCAGTGAGGCAGGGATGTGCTGCTGGTAGTGAAGCAGTGATGTGCTGCTGTCAGCGAAGCAGTGCTGTGCTGCTGTCAGCGAGACAGGGATGTGCTGCTGTCAGCGAGGCAGGGATGTGCTGCTGTCAGCGAAGCAGGGATGTGCTGCTGTCAGCGAAGCAGGGATGTGCTGCTGTCAGTGAAGCAGGGATGTGCTGCTGTCAGCGAGGCAGGGATGTGCTGCTCTCAGCGAGGCAGGGATGTGCTGCTGTCAGCGAGGCAGGGATGTGCTGCTATAAGTGAGGTAGGGATGTGCTGCTGTCATTGAAGCAGGAATGTGCTGCTGCAGTGAGGCAGAGATATGCAGCCCACTATCTCCCTATCACCCCTGCCTGAGTCACACACTTTCCCTGTCACCCCTGCCTCAGTTACCCACTATCTCCCAGTCACCGCTGCCTCAGTCAACCACTATATCTGCGATCCCTGCCTCAGTCACCAACTATACCAGTCACCCCTGCTTTAGTCACCCACTGTCACCCTATCACCCCTGCTTCAGTCACCCACTATCCCTGTCAACCCTGCCTCAGTCACCCACTATCTCCCAGTCACCCCTGCCTCAGTCAGCCACTATCCCTGTCACCCCTGCCTCAGTCTCTTACTGTCCCTGTCACCCCTGCCACAGTCATCCACTATCTCCCTATCACCCCTGCCTTAGTCATTTATTATACCTGTCACCCACTTTCTTCCCATACTTACCCAACCCCTTCCTATCACCCCTCCCTCAGTAACCCACTATCTCCCTGTCACCCACTATCTCCCAGTCACCCCGGCCTCAGTCACCCACTATCTCCCACTCATACATGCTTCAGTCACCCACTATCTCCCAGTCATCCCTGCCTCAGTCACCTACTGACAACAGTGCAGACATTTCTGCTGCGGCCTCTCCACTCTCCAGCGTGAACGTCCTGACGACTGAGGAAATCCGCTTCCTAGTTGAGGACTCCGGGAATGAACACTGCCGATATTGCTGTCAGATGACTTTTTACCCAACGGAGGATTTTTGATACTTCCAGCTTTGCCATGCAGTTTCGAGTGCCGCCTTGATGATTTGTGTACACTACCGTGGTGGCGTTGTCAGATTGTACTTGAACAGGCCTGTTCTGTACTAGAGGCAGGGCCAGTGTCAATTAATTGAACACTGCCTGCAATTCCAGAATGTATATCAGGAGGAGAGATTCCTCCCTGGTCCACCGACCCTGGAGAAAGTGTTGCTCCAACACCATGGCCCAGCCCAAAAGACTGGCATCCATTGTCAGGAGGACACAGTTGGAGATCCAGAAGGGATGGCCCCTGCTCAACTGTTGGTCCTGTAGCCACCAGCTCAGTGTCAGACGAACCTCCGGAGTCAAGGAGATCATTTGAGACATTATCCGATGAGGCAGGCCGTCCCACTTGGAGAGGATTAACCTCTGCAGAGGGCGGTAATGAAATTGAGCGTACTCTACCATATCGAAAGCCGACACCATGAGGTCTAGTACTTGCATCGCTGTGTGTATCAACACTCTTGGGCGAGAGAGGACGATACTGTCCTGAATTTTCAGGACTTTCTCTGGAGACAGAAACAATTGTTGGCTGTGTGTGTCCAGCAGTGCCCCTAGGTGCACAATGTTCCGAGCAGGGACCAGCGAGGACTTTTTTCAGTTGATGAGCCACCCGTGGACTTTTAGGAATTGGACCGCCAGTTCCAGATAACTGTGGAGAACCTCTTGGGAGTTCACCAGGATCAGCAAGTCGTCCAGATTTGGCAGGATCCTGATTCTCTGATGGTGAAGGGTCGTCATCACGGCCATGACCTTGGTGAATATCCGAGGTGCCGTGGCCAAACCAGAAGGCAGGACTTGAAATCCAAAAACAAACCAGGCACAACACTGCTTAGCTTCCATCATCAGATGAGATTGGACCAGTGGCGTAACTACTGCCCCCGCAGTCCTCGCGGTGGCTTGGGGGCGAGGGGCTGCGGGGGCGCCACTGATTTACAGCAGACTGACATGCGGACGAGCGTCCGCATGTCAGTCTGCAGTCTCCTTCCCTCCGCCGCTTTTTGGAGGGACACGGAGGGCACACAGCGCGCCTCCCTGTGTCCCTCCTGCTGCATCATCTCCGGCGGCCGCGGGTCTAATAGGGGGAAGTGCCGTCCGTGAGCTCTAATTGGCTCACGAACCGGCACTTCCCCCTATTAGACCCGCGGCCGCCGGAGATGATGCAGCAGGAGGGACACAGGAGAGACGAGCTGTGCCCTCCGTGTCCCTCCAAAAAGCGACGGCGGGGGGGGGTAAATATCTGGCACTGGGGGCATATATGGCACAGGGGGGGAGGGAGGAATATCTGGCACTGGGGCATTTCTGGCACTGGGGGGAATATCTGGCACTGGGGGCATATCTGGCACTGGGGGGGATATCTGGCACTGGGGCATATATGGCACTGGGGGGGAATATATGGCACTGGGGGCATATATGGCACTGGGGGGGGTATCTGGCACTGGGGGCATATATGGCACGGGGGGCATATATGGCACTGGGGGGAATATCTGGCACTGGGGGCATATATGGCACTGGGGGGGAATATCTGGCACTGGGGGCATATGTGTACCTGACACATGGGGGGGACGACTATATTTGGCACTGGGGCATGTAAGTACCTGGCACCGTGGGGGAATATCTGGCACTGGGGACATATGTGGCACTGGGAGCACAGCCCTAGCAACAAGGACTACCTCCTAGCAACGAGCATGACACCCAGTGCATGAAACATCTGGCAACGAGCATGACACCCAGTGCATGAAACACCTGGCAACGAGCATGACACCCAGTGCATGAAACCCCTGGCAACGAGCATGACACCCTGAGCATGAAAACCCCTGGCACCGTGCATGGAACCAAGAGCATGAAACCCCTGGCAACGAGCATGACACCCAGTGCATGAAACCCCTGACAACGAGCAGGTAATCGAAAAGTAATTAGAAGCCTTACTGTAGGACTTAATGTGTAATGGGCATTACGGTGTGTGGCATAATGTATCACGGACATTGCGGTGTGTGTCATAATGTGTCGCAGGCATTACGGTGTATGGTATACTATATCGCAGGCATTGTGATATGTGGTATGATGTCTCAGGGTCATTGCAGTGTGTGGCATAATGTATCACGGACATTGCGGTGTGTGTCATAATGTGTCAGGCATTACGGTGTGTGGTATACTATATCACGGGCATTGTGGTATGTGGTATAATGTCTCAGGGTCATTGCAGTGTGGCATAATACATAACGGGCATTGCGATGTGTGGCATAGGGTATAACGGGCAGGGCATTGCGGTATGTGTCACAGGCATTACGGTGTATGGTATACTATATCACGGGCATTGTGGTATAATGTCTCAAGGTCATTGCAGTGTGTGGCATAATGTGTCACAGGCATTGTATGTGCTATAATGTATCGGGCATTGCAGTGTGTGGCATAATGTATCACGGACATTGCGGTGTGTGTCATAATGTGTCACAGACATTGTATGTGCTATAATGTATCAGGGGCATTGCAGTGTGTAGCATAATGTATAACGGGCATTGCGATTCCTGTCATAATGTGTCACAGGCATTACGGTGTGTGGCATAAAGTGTCACAGACATTACGGTGTGTGGCATAATGTGTCGGGGGCATTACAGTGTGTGCATATTGTGTCGTGCATTATTGTGTGCGGCATAATGTCTAAGGGCCATTGCAGTATGTGGCATAATGTATACTGGGCATTACTATAAGGAGGAAAAATGACAAATAATGTAAGGGGCATGAATCAGGATTATTTTTCTTTCCTGTGGTGGCCAATGTATGGGTGTGCAGGTTGCAAAACTGGGGTATAAGGTAGTCTTTTCCTGCAATGCCACGCCCCTTTATGCGAAACCACGCCCACTCCAACAAAACCACGCCCCTTTTTTGACGCGCGCGCCTTAGGCGCGCGCATATTTATCCCTTTCTTGCTCCCAATTATGGAGCATGAAGGGGGGGGGGGGGGGCGCCGAAGAATTTTTTGGCTTGGGGGAGAAAAATTTTTAGTTACGCCACTGGATTGGACATATCCAGTGTGATGCGGCTGTAGATGATTTTTGCTGTTTCTAACTTCTACATCAATGAATAAGTTTCAAAATAGAATGCATCAAGAGAACGGTGTTGGTAGTATAAAACTACCTACAGCACCTGGTATTCCCAGGTGGTCTCACATCCAAGAACAAACCAGGCCTAAGATCAGGTGATATTGGGCATATACAGTATGGTGTGGCTGTAGATGAGCTTAGTGGTTTCTGTTAGAGTTCTTCTACTTCTAACTACTCGTACATAAATGAATAAGCGGACGATTTATTAAACCTGGTGAAATGATAATTTGCATGGTGATAAAGTACCAGCCAATCAGCTCCTAATTGCCATGTCACAGGCTGGGTTTGAAAAATGACAGTTAGGAGCTGACTGGCTGGTACTTTATCACCTTGCACTTTATCAGTTCACCAGGCTTAATAGATCTGCCCCAATGTTTCAAAATGGAATGCATCAAGAGAACGGTGTTGGTATTGTAAAAATACACACAGCTCCTGGTATTTCCTGGTGGTCTCCCATCCAAGTACTAAAACCAGGACCAACACTGCTCAGCTTCCATGATCAGGAGAGATTGGGCAAATCCAGTGTGCTGTGGCTGTAGATGAGCTCGTGGTTTCTGTTAGAGCTCTTCTACTTCTAACTTCTGGTACATAAAAGAATATGTGTAAAAATTAAATGTACAGTACCAAGAAAAGGGTGTTGGTAGTTTAAAAACACCTAAAGAATCTGATAATACATGGATGGGAGACTGCTTGGTAGTAACAAAGTCCAATACTGCTTTGCTTCAAAGATCAAATGAGATTGGGCATATCCAGTGTGGTGTGGCTTTAGATAAGCTTTGTGGTTTCTGTTAGAGCTCTTCTACTTCTAACTACTGGTACATTAATGAATATGTATAAGGTTGTAGTTTATCCAATATCCCTTTACTACATTACCTCCCCCCCCCCCTCCCCTCCCCTCCTTATAGCTTCCTTTGTTCTCTCCTCCTCGTGTGTGCGTTATTTGTTTTCTCATACGTCCTAGAGGATGCTGGGATCACATTAAGAACCATGGGGTATAGACGGGATCCGCAGGAGACATGGGCACTTTAAGACTTTCAAAGGGTGTGAACTGTCTCCTCCCTCTATGCCCCTCCTCCAGACTCCAGTTTTAGAATTGTGCATAGTGAGACTGGATACACTACAGGGGAGCTCTACTGAGTTTCTCTGAAAAGACTTATGTTAGTTTTTCTTATTTTCAGGGAGGCTGCTGGCAACAGTCTCCCTGCTTCGTGGAACTTAGGGGAGAGAAGTATGACCAACTTCTAGTGAGTTCAATGGCTCTGCTTCTGGCTGACAGGACACCATTAGCTCCTGAGGGTGCTGATCGCTGGGTACGCCTAGATGCCCACTCCCGTAGCCTGCCATCACCCCCTTACAGAGCCAGAAGTCAGAAGACAGGCGAGTAGCAGAAGAACAGAAGACTTCTTCTCCAGTGACGGCATTCTGAGGTACCACGCAGCGAGCGGAATGCTGTGCGCCATGCTTCCACACAAACACAGGCACTGCAGGGTGCAGGGCATGTGGGTGGGTGGGGGTGGGGCACCCTGGGCAGCATAAAATTTCTCACAAAAGGCTGGCAAAAGTGGACATTAGTGCCTGGGCACTGTCCTTACCCCGCCAGCGTAATTAATTATTTGTTTCTGAGCGGGACAGAAGCGTGCCATTACAGCGGCGGGGCTTCTTCCTCACCTCACCAGCACATCTATAGAGCGTTACAAGTCTATCACTATAGAGTTTATTATTTCCCAGACTGAGTACTTTTGGCGCTGGGTTGTGAGCTGAAAAATCCTCTCTGTCCCTCTGACAGATTTACTGTAGGTCTATCCCCGATAAGCCGATGTGTCTGTGGGTACTTGGTACATGTGTGTCAACATGTCGGTGGCTGAATGTTTTTCCCAAGAGGAAACTATATTAGGAATGCAGACATATGATGGTGGCCCTGTTGGCACCACCAATAACTGACTGGGTGAAAGTTTCAATAATATCAGAGTGAGGTTGGATAAATCTGTGTCCCAGACACAGACGTAGAGAATAGATGTGATGTTTATGGCTATGCTTCTTTTCCCTCAGGCCCGCAAAAATGTTACTACACACTGATACTGACTCGGATACTGATTCCTATGTCGACCATAATATTTCCTGATTAGATCCAATATTGGCAAGGAGCATTCAGTACATGATTGTGGATATTAAGGACATATTAACATCACTGAGGACCCTGCTGTTCCTGACAAAGGGGTCTATATGTATGTATATATAGATATATAATGAAAGCTGATGTAACGTTCCTCCATCTCTGTTTGAGAAAGTCTGGGCCAGCTCGACAAGATGGTTTCAAATCCCCAAAAGGTTTCCGATTGTTTATTCATTTCCTGCTGCGGACAGAATAAAGTGGGAGTCACCCCCTGTTCTGCACGGGGCCCTGTCACAAATCCAGCGGATCATATGCAGGAAGCTACATTATTTCTAGTTATGTAACCATGGGTACATTACTTAGACCTGCCATTACATGCGCATGGGTGAGTAGTAGTATTCAAGAATTGGTCGAATACCTTGTCTTCCGATATAGATATCTTGGAGAGATGGGATACTCCTTACGTTGGATCATATCAAGGACACTGCAGCATACTTATGACTGCAAGGGATATAGGACTCTTGAGTTCACGGGCCAATTTCATGGCAGTCTCGGATAGGAGGGCATTGTGGATTCACCAAGGGAATGCTGATGCTGACTCCAAGAAGAAAGGGAGTCTCTTCCCTATGAAGGTGAAGCCTTGTTTGGCAACGGCCTAGTTAATTTGATCTCGGCAGCTCCCGCAGGTAAGTCAACCTTCTTGCCCTATGTTCCCTCTCAACGGATGAAGACGCATCATTGTCTAACGCAGTCATTTTGTCCCAATAGATATGCAAGAAGTTAAGATTCCCCTTTCTTTGCAGGTAGAGGAAGGAGAAGAGGGAAGAGGTCTGTAGCCTCTTCAAGATCGCAGGAGCAGAGATCGTCCTCTGCTTCTGCCAAATCCACTGCATGACGCTGGGGCTCTCTTGCAGGAGCCCACACCAGTGGGGGCACGTCTAAAACACTTCAGTCAGTTCTGGATTAATTTGGACCTGGACTCGTGGGTTTTACAAATAGTGTCACAAGGGTACAAACTGGGGTTTCAAGACGTTCCCCCTCACCGATTGTTCAAATCGGCCTTAGTCAGCAGGGAGAAGGTTTTTATTCAAGCCTCTTCGTGCTCCCAAAGCCGGACGGCTCAGTCAGACCAATCTTAAATCTGAAATCCCTCAATTTCTACCTAAAGAAATTCAATTTCAAGATGGAATCTCTCAGGGTAGGGATCTCCAGTCCGGAGGAAGGAGATTTCATGGTTTTGGTAGACATAAGGATGCCTAATTACATGTTCCCGTTTAGCCACTGCATCAAGCTACCTGAGGTTTGCAATTCAGGATTGTCATTACCAATTTCAGACGTTGCCGTTTGGTCTGTCCACGGCTCCGAGGATTTTCACCAGGGTGATGGTGGAAATGATGGTTCTCCTTCGCAAGCAAGGAGTCACAATTATGCCGTACTTGGATGATCTCCTGATAAAGGCGAGATCCAGGGACCAGTTGGTGCAAAACATCTACTCTCCCTGACAGTTCTTCAACAACATGGTTGGCTCCTAAACTTGCCAAAATCACAGTTGGTCCCAATGACGCGGTTGTTGTTTCTGGGAGTCATACTGGACACAGAAGAGGCTTTCTTCCAGTGGAAAGGCTATGGAGTTCCAGAGTCTGGTCAAACAAATTCTGAAACCAGCAAGAGTGTTAATCCATCAATGCATTCTGTTGCTGGGGAAGATGGTTGCGGCCTACGAGGCCATTCAGTTTGGCAGGTTCCATGCCAGAGTGTTCCAGTGGGACCTGTTGGACAAGTGGTCCGGATCCCACCTACACATGCACCGGAGGATAATCCTGTCTTCCAAGACCAGAATCTTACTCCATTGGTGGCTGCACAGTTCTCACCTCCTAGAGGGGCGATGGTTCGGGATCCAGGACTGGATCCTAGGGACCATGGATGCAACCCTCCGAGGCTGGGGAGCAGTCACACAGGGGGAAAACATCCAAGGAAGATTGTCAAGTCACGAAAGTTTTCTCCACATAAATGTTCTGGAGTTAAGGGCCATTTAATAACTGCAGACACAGTACGCACTGGGACGGGTGCCCAGCATCCTCTACGGACTAAGAGAAAAGGATTTACCGGTAGGTATTAAAATCCTATTTTCTCTAACGTCCTAGAGGATGCTGGGGACTCCGTAAGGACCATGGGGATAGATAGGCTCCGCAGGAGACATGGGTACTTTAAGAAAGACTTTAGTTCTGGGTGTGCACTGGCTCCTCCCTCTATGCCCCTCCTCCAGACCTCAGTTTGATACTGTGCCCAGTGGAGACTGGGTGCTTTTCAGGAGCTCTCCTGAGCTTTCTGACAGAAAGTATTTTGTTAGGTTTTTAATTTTCAGGGAGCACTGCTGGCAACAGACTCCCTCATCGAGGGACTGAGGGGAGAGAAGCAGCCCTACTCTCCGAGTTGCAAGGTCCTGCTTCTTAGGCTACTGGACACCATTAGCTCCAGAGGGATTGGTACGCAGGATCTCACCCTCGCCGTCCGTCCCAGAGCCAGCGCCTCCGTCCCCCTTGCAGAGCCGGAAGATAGAAGCCGGGTGAGTATGAGAAGAAAAGAAGACTTCAGAGGCGGCAGAAGACTTCATGATCTTCACTGAAGTAACGCACAGCACTGCAGCTGTGCGCCATTGCTCCCATACACCTCACACACTCCGGTCACTGTAAGGGTGCAGGGCGCAGGGGGGGGGGGCACCCTGGGCAGCAATATAAACCTCTTTTTGGCAAAAATATAACACATATATAGCGGAGCACTGTATATATGTATGAGCCCCCGCCAATTTTACAGTTTAAGCGGGACAGAAGCCTGCCGCCGAGGGTGCGGGGCTTCTCCCTCAGCACTCACCAGCGCCATTTTTTCTTCACAGCACCGCTGAGAGGAAGCTCCCCGGACTCTCCCCTGCTTATACCACGGTAGACAAGAGAGTTGAAAAGAGGGGGGGGGCACATAATTTGGTGCAAATTACATGCTGCAGTACTACTGGGCAAACATTAAGTTACTGTGTATTCCTGGGTTATATAGCGCTGGGGTGTGTGCTGGCATACTCTCTCTCTGTCTCTCCAAAGGGCATTGTGGGGAAACTGTCTTCAGAAAAAGCATTCCCTGTGTGTGTGGTGTGTCGGTACACGTGTGTCGACATGTCTGAGGAAGAAGGCTATATTAGAGAGGAGCAGGAGCAAATGAATGTGGTGTCTCCGCCGACAGCTGATTGGATGGATATGTGGAATGTTTTAAATGCTAGTGTAAACTCATTGCACAAAAGATTAGACAAGGCTGAAGCTTTGGGACAGTCAGGGTCTCAACCCATGCCTGATCCTATGTTGCAAGGACTGTCAGGGTCTCATAAGCGCCCACTATCCCAGATTGTTGACACAGATACAGACACGGATTCTGACTCCAGTGTCGATTACGATGATACAAAGTTACAGCCAAAATTGGCAAAATCCATTCGATATATGATTATGGCAATAAAAGATGTTTTGCACATCAGAGAGGAACCCCCTGTCCCTGACAAGAGGGTACATATGTACAAGGTGAAAAAGCCTGAGGTAACCTTTGAGGGGGTCACACGAGCTGAACGAGTTATGTGAAAAAGCTTGGGAATCTCCAGATAAAAGACTGCAGATTTCCAAAAGGATTCTTATGGCGTATCCTTTCCCATCAATGGATAGGTTACGATGGGAATCCTCCCCTAGGGTGGACAAAGCATTAACACGCTTATCCAAGAAGGTAGCCCTCCCGTCCCAGTATACGGCTACCCTCAAAGAGTCTGCTGACCGCAAACAGGAGATTACCCTGAAGTCCATTTATACACATTCAGGTACCTTACTCAGACCGGCAATTGCGTCGGCCTGGGTGTGTAGTGCTGTAGCGGCATGGACGGATACCTTATCTGAGGGGATGGATACCCTAGATAAGGATACTATTTTATTGACCCTGGGGCATATAAGAGATGCTGTCCTATATATGTGTGTATGCAAACTACAGGTGGTGCTGCAGGGCTCACACCCTTTTACTTGTCTTGTAGAGCAACTCTGGAGCTGTTTCTGGGTCCAGCTGCTGCAAAAAATCAGCTTGAATGCTTCAGGGGCTGGGGCATGGCCAACATGAGCCCACACTGATGGGGGGTGGGGGTGTATAAAGCGATTTAGGGGTCATCCAAGCGCAACCCCACAAAGGCCGCCATGCCCTGCGTGACCCTTTTCTCTTTTCATATGCAGACGAGGGTTGCAGCCAACTATGCCCACTGCTTGGATGACATCACTATATGCAAATCCATCTGCTGCAGGCCTTTCCCCAGGAATGCTTGCAGTAGTTGTTGCATTTGGTTTGTTGTTTGGGGGTGCTTCAGTATTAGGCAGCCTTCTGCCTCCCACATTCGTCTGAAAATGTGTTCTCCCTGCAGTTGTTGTTCCCAGATGAGAGTTCCCTTGTGCTTCCTCAGTTGAATCTCCTTAACTTGACAGGGGTGTGCCCGAGCAGCCGCCCTCCACAGCCCTATCCCAACACATACTTATCTTGCATATGAGATCTCTTGATCATGAAGATAGTTCTCACAGGGTGAGGTTCATCCATTACATTTTAAAGTAGGAAGGTACAAATTACATATTCAAATTACATATATGTGCTGGATTCAAATGTTTTCCCCCCTTCCTTTCTCAATTGTGCCCATCAGCAGCTATTCTAATGTTGCTGCCAATGGGTGTGACGCATTTATTTCTTCTGTGGGGTACACTGGACTCCACAAGGATTCACATTGTATATGTACACCAGAGTAGGATCTTGATCTGAGGCACCAACAGGCTCAAAGCTTTTGACTGTTCCCAAGATGCTCAGCGCCCCCTCCTCTATAACCTCGCTTCCATGAACAGGGAGCTCAGTTTGTAGTTGGTGCCTTCAGTAGCAGGCCACTTAACAGGGGGCTGCCTCAGGCAGCCTATTCTTAGCTATTAATTTTGGCAAGAAAAGAAGAACTTTTTTTATAAGAATCTACAAGGGCTGCAGCAGGCTAGGTCTAATAGACCTCTTTACTGCAGCTCCATCACTCCCAGTGGCGCAGTATACTCCCGTGCCCCGGTTGCTGGGTCACTGCAGCGGAGGCTCCGGTTTCTTCCTAAGGTCAGTCACACACACACCGCCCTCCGGGATCACGAGGCCGCTGATGGGGGCGGGCCGTGTGCGCACTGGCGTGGACACTGATTACTGGGCAGCCGCTCCACTAGCCACCAGGGACAGTTAAGGAGCACAGCTCTGGGGTTTTTTCTCCTATATTAACCCCATTTTGTACTACCCGCAGTGCATTGTGATAGGTAATGGGGCCTGATTCAGGTTGGATCGCAATCCAACTGCAAAAACTGCTAAGAGCATACGCATCCGCCTGCATTTTCTGCGGCACCCCGCAGATAATGCGATCACCTCTGCCTGTGAATCGGTGAAGGGGGGAGGGAGGGGGGTCAACAACACTCCATTTCCAAGTCGGAGATGGAGCGGTGCGGGGGCACGGTTTCAAAATGGGGTCGGCAACGGAGAAACAGGAGGCGTGGTCAGAGCAGCTGCATGACATCACATGTG
This sequence comes from Pseudophryne corroboree, assembly GCF_028390025.1. Taxonomy (NCBI): domain Eukaryota; kingdom Metazoa; phylum Chordata; class Amphibia; order Anura; family Myobatrachidae; genus Pseudophryne; species Pseudophryne corroboree. The sequence continues at coordinate 37,330 of NW_026968598.1, forward strand.
CCGGACTCTGCCAGTGGAGCCCCAGCGTCATGAGGTAGATTTTGTAGAGGCCGGGGAGGACTTCTGTTCCTGGGAACTAGCTGTGTTGTGCAGCTTTATTCCTCTGCCCCTACCTCTGGCAAGAAAGGACGCACCTCGCACTTTCTTGTTTCTTTGTGACCGAAAGGACTGCATTTGATAATGCGGAGCTTTCTTATGCTGTGAGGGAACATAAGGTAAAAAATTTGATTTTCCAACTGTAGCTGTGCGTGTTAATGCTTTGTCCATCCTACGGGAGGATTTCCATCGTAACCTATCCGTTGATGGAAAAGGATACGCCATAAGAATCCTTTTGGAAATCTGCAGTCTTTTATCTGGAGATTCCCAAGCTTTTTCACATAACTCGTTCAGCTCGTGTGACCCCCTCAAAGGTTACCTCAGGCTTCTTTCCCTTGTACATATGTACCCTCTTGTCAGGGACAGGGGGTTCCTCTGTGATGTGCAAAACATCTTTTATTGCCATAATCATATATCGAATGGATTTTGCCAATTTTGGCTGTAACTTTGCATCATCGTAATCGACACTGGAGTCAGAATCCGTGTCGGTATCTGTGTCAACAATCTGGGACAGTGGGCGCTTATGAGACCCTGACAGTCCTTGCAACATAGGATCAGGCATGGGTTGAGTCCCTGACTGTCCCAAAGCTTCAGCCTTGTCTAATCTTTTGTACAATGAGTTTACACTAGCATTTAAAACATTCCACATATCCATCCAATCAGGTGTCAGCGGAGACACCACATTCATTTGCTCCCGCTCCTCTCTAATATAGCCTTCTTCCTCAGACATGTCGACACACGTGTACCGACACACCACACACACAGGGAATACTTTTTCTGAAGATAGTTTCCCCACAAGGCCCTTTGGAGAGACAGAGAGAGAGTATGCCAGCACACTCCCCAGCGCTATATAACCCAGGAATAACACAGTAACTTAATGTTTGTCCAGTAGCGCTGCTGTATGTAATTTGCGCCGAATTATGTGCCCCCCCTCTCTTTTCAACCCTCTTCTCTACCGTGGTATAAGCAGGGGAGAGTCCGGGGAGCTTCCTCTCAGCGGTGCTGTGGAGAAAAAATGGCGCTGGTGAGTGCTGAGGGAGAAGCCCCGCCCCCTCGGAGGCGGGTTTCTGTCCCGCTTAAACTGTAAAATTGGTGGGGGCTCATACATATATACAGTGCCCAGCTGTATATATGTTATATTTTTGCCAAAAAGAGGTTTATCTTGCTGCCAAGGGCGCCCCCCCTGCGCCCTGCACCCTTACAGTGACCGGAGTATGTGAGGTGTATGGGAGCAATGGCGCACAGCTGCAGTGCTGTGCGCTACCTCAGTGAAGATCATGAACTCTGTGGAGCCCGTCTATCCCCATGGTCCTTACGGAGTCCCCAGCATCCTCTAGGACGTTAGAGAAACTAGGATTTTAATACCTACCGGTAAATCCTTTTCTCTTAGTCTGTTGAGGATGCTGGGCACCCGTCCCAGTGTGTACTGTGTCTGCAGTTATTAAATGGCCCTTAACTCCAGAACATTTATGTGGAGACAACTTTCCTGACTTGACCATCTTCCTTGGACGTTTTCCCCCTGTGTGACTGCTCCCCAGCCTCGGAGGGTTGCATCTGTGGTCCCTAGGATCCAGTCCTGGATCCCGAACCATCGCCCCTCTAGGAGGTGAGAACTGTGCAGCCACCAATGGAGTGAGATTCTGGTCTTGGAAGACAGGATTATCCTCCGGTGCATGTGTAGGTGGGATCCGGACCAATTGTCCAACAGGTCCCACTGGAACACTCTGGCATGGAACCTGCCAAACTGAATGGCCTCGTAGGCCACAACCATCTTCCCCAGCAACTGAATGCATTGATGGATTAACACTCTTGCTGGTTTCAGAATTTGTTTGACCAGACTCTGGATCTCCATAGCCTTTCCACTGGAAGAAAACCTCTTCTGTGTCCAGTATGTGTTATGATTCCAGCACTCTGGTCAGAGAAGATCTTATGGCAAGGACCGGAGCACTGGAACGGAATGCTGGGGAAGGGAGCAGGACAGGAAAATAGCCCCTGGCGCCCTAACTCTGTTGTCTCACCCGTGTTGTCAGAAATCCCCTGCGAGACTATGGTTTCTTGAGCCCTTGGCAGCCGCGTTTGAAGGGCGGATTATGTCTGCCCAACTTCGATGCCCCCCGGTCTTAATGAGAGACAAAGGGAAACCCGAGACAGGGTGATAACAAGAGGCCCTCTAACTAAACAACCAGGCCAGGGGCTAAGCAAACTCAAAACTATAATATGTGCGGAGAAACCGCCAGGAAAAAGGACAACCAAAATATCCACTTGTCCAATTCTCCTACCCGGCACCGCCGAGTACCAGAGAGGACTTGTGGAAGCGGAACCCTCCGCAAATGCTCCAAACACAAAATATAAAAGGTAAAGCGGCTGAGCCGCAACACACGGCAGAGCCGCAACTCACGAACACCACTGGATATAAAACGGTGATCAGTCAGGGCTCCAGGGAACCAAACGACCTCTTGGGATGAGATGACAACTCCCGAATACCGGACTTCTGCGGACTGGAATGACCGGATACAGCAGGACTGGAAACAGACTCTCAGCAAACAAAGGCAGCATGCAGGAAGCTATTACCGGCATCTGTGAGAAGCCCTGGGAGTGTATTTAACAAGGAGTCCTCCAATCAGCTGCTAAAGGCTGATTAGAATAAATGCCGTGCAGCTGCCTTGCTGCACGGCCAGAGAGCAGGTGAATATCTTAATTTCCTAAAGCCTAGCAACGGGGAACGCGGTCCACCAGTGGCGTCCCCGTTGCGAGGGTCCGTGCGGCTCAGCGCGCCCAGCGTCTAGCGTTGCTAGGGAGCCGGCGGCTGTACGTGCACGGCATCTCTAGTTGCTAGGCGCCGGGCCGCGCAGACCATCAAGCGGACCCCGGCGCCTAACAGTACCCCCCCCTTGAGGAGGGGTCAAGGAACCCCTAAAGCCAGGTTTCTGAGGAAATTCACGAAAAAATGCCCTCTTGAGCCTCGGGGCATGAAGATCCTTATCCAGGACCCAAGACCTTTCCTCCGGACCATAGCCTTTCCAGTGAACCAGAAAATACAGCCGATCCCGGGACAATTTGGAATCGAGAACCTTCTCTACCAAGAACTCCTGTTGTCCCTGTACATCCACTGGAGATCTACCCTGAGAGATCTTCCGAGGAAATCTACTTGAAGAAACGTATTGTTTCAACAGGGAACAATGAAACGTATTTCCAATCCTGAGAGATCTTGGTAAACGTAACCGAAAGGCAACTGGGTTGACTCTTTTAATAATAAGAAATGGCCCAATAAATTTGGGTCCCAGTCTAGCTGAGGATTGTCGAAGCCTGATGTTGCGAGTCGACAACCACACCCTATCTCCCACCTTAAAAGTGCAAGGACGTCGGAGCCTGTCAGAAAATTTCTTCTCTCGAAAGGCCGCTTTTCTGAGAGCAAGGTGCACCTTTTTCCAAATGGCTCTGAGATGGGAGGTTAAGGTAAGCGAGGAGACTGAGGAATTATGAAAAAAAGAATTAGCTCTGGGGTGAAAACCAAAAACTGAAAAGAATGGAGACTCTTTAGTGGAGGAATGACAAGAATTATTGTAAGCAAATTCAGCCAACGGAAGAAACTCGGACCAATCATTCTGGAGTTTGGCTGAATACAAGCGCAAATATTGTTTCAATGATTGGTTAACTCGTTCGGTTTGCCCGTTGGATTGTGGGTGGTAACCGGATGTTAACGACAATTTCATCTTCAATGAGGCACAAAAACATTTCCAGAATTGTGCGATGAATTGTGGACCCCGATCAGAAACAATATCAGTAGGCAACCCATGAAGCCTGAATACATGGCGGAGAAACAAAACTGCCAACCCTTGGGCAGAAGGCAATCGGGGAAGAGCAATAAAATGAGCCATTTTACTAAAACGGTCCACTACCACCCATATGACTCGGAATCCGGCTGAAAGGGGAAGGTCAACCACAAAATCCATGGAAATATGAGACCACGGCCTGAGAGGAACATTTAAGGGCATAAGTTGCCCGATGGGCAAGGAACGGGGAACCTTATGCTGTGCACAAACCTGACATGAATAAACAAATTCCTTGACGTCTTTAGAAAGACCAGGCCACCATACTGAGCGAGAGACTAACTCCAATGTCTTAGAGACTCCTGGATGCCCTGAAACTTTGTTATCATGGAATTCCGTTAAAACAGTAACTCTCAAAAACTCAGGGACGTAAAGACGACCAGCAGGAGTAATTCTAGGAGCTTGGTGTTGAAGCTGTTTTAACTGGGTAAATAAATCTTGTGTGAGGCCCGCCCAGATGACCGAAGATGGAAGTATGGGGGTAACAGGATTGTTATTGTGAACCGGAAGAAAGCTATGTGACAGGGCATCAGCCTTAGTATTCTTGGAACCAGGCCTGAAAGTGATTATAAATTTGAAACGCGTAAAAAATAATGCCCAACGTGCCTGCCGGGCATTAAGCCGCTTAGCCGATTCAATCTATTGCAGGTTCTTATGGTCAGTCAATACCGAAATAGTATGTTTTGCTCCCTCCAGCCAATGCCTCCACTCCTCGAAAGCCCATTTTACCGCCAGTAACTCCCGATTACCAACGTCATAGTTGGATTCAGCGGAGGAGAATTTCCTGGACATAAAGGCACAAGGATGTAACTCCAGAGACTCCGGATCCTTTTGAGAAAGGATAGCCCCCACTCCAACCTCCGAGGCATCAACCTCCACCACAAAGGGCAATTCCGGATTAGGATGTCTGAGGACTGGAGCCGAGACAAAGGCTTGTTTCAAGGCCCGGAAGGACAACTCAGCTTCACGCGACCAGTTGGTAGGATCCGCTCCTTTCTTTGTCAGAGCTACAATGGGAGCAACCAGGTCAGAAAAAGAATGAATGAACCTCCTATAATAATTCGCAAACCCTAAAAAACGCTTAATTGCTTTTAAATTGGTGGGTTGCGCCCAACTAAGGATGGCCTGGAGTTTCTTTGGTTCCATGGAAAATCCCTGAGGGGAAATTATGTACCCTAAAAAAGATACTTCCGTGACATGAAACTCACACTTCTCCAGCTTGGCATATAAATGATTCTCACATAACTTTTGAAGAACCAGACGCACCTGGGTAACATGTTGTTCCATTGATTTAGAAAAAATCAGGATGTCGTCTAAGTAAACGACCACGAATTTCCCTAGGAAGTCACGGAGCACATCGTTAATGAGGTCTTGAAAAACTGCCGGAGCATTGGACAGGCCGAACGGCATCACCAGGTATTCGTAGTGACCCGACTGAGTACTGAAGGCCGTTTTCCACTCATCTCCAGATTTAATTCGGATGAGGTTGTACGCTCCTCTAAAGTCAATTTTAGAAAAAATCACAGCAGAACGTAACTGATCAAAGAGTACAGAAATCAACGGCAAAGGATAGGTGTTTTTAACTGAGATCTTATTCAGGGCTCTAAAATCAATGCAAGGTCTAAGCGAGCCATCCTTTTTCTCCACAAAGAAGAAGCCTGCACTTAAAGGAGATTTTGATGGTCTAATAAATCCTTTCTCAAGGCTCTCCTTTACATAATCATTCATAGCCGCAGTTTCTGGCCCGGATAATGCATATAATCTTCCCTTTGGCAAAGCGACACCAGGAATTAACTCAATAGCAAAATCATAAGGCCGATGGGGAGGCAGAATGTCTGCATTGCCTTTGGAGAAAACATCAGCAAACTCCTGGTATTCCACCGGAATGAGTTCTGGAATGATAGCTGCTACTCTGACTGGAAACGTGATACATTCCTTATCACAAAAAGTACCCCAATGTGAAATCTCCCCCGACCGCCAATCAATGGTGGGATTATGAAAGGCCAGCCAAGGGTGACCCAGAACAACTGGAACTGCTGGGCAATGTGTAAGAAAGAACTCGATTTTCTCGGAATGTAGAGCTCCTACTGTAAGTAGTACAGGGGGTGTACGGAGAGAAATATTCCCATTAGACAGCGGACTCCCATCTAAGCCATGCATGGTGACACACCTACCCAAAGGTAACTGAGGAATGCCTAAGGCCTTAGCCCAAGTTAAATCCATAAAGTTTCCTGCAGCTCCACTGTCAACAAAAGCCGACACCAAAGAACTGAGGCTGCCAAAGGAAACTTTAACTGGGACTAAAAGGGAGTTATTCGAGGAGATAAGCTGCAGACCTAGGTGAACCCCCTCACAATTCACCTGGTCAAAGCGTTTCCCGACTTGTTCGGACAATTACGAGCAAAATGTCCCTTACCCCCACAGTACAGACAAAGACCAGAATTTTGCCTTCTGGCTCTTTCTTCAGGAGACAGCCGGGAGAGACCCATCTGCATGGTCTCCTCTACGTCTTCAGGAATGGAATATACACACGGACTTGACCTTACAGGTGCTCCTTTTTCAGCCCTCCGCTCTCTGAGACGACGATCAATCTTAATAGAAAGCTCCATGAGTTTATCGAGAGTCTCAGGAGCGGGGTACTGAAGGAGACTGTCTTTTATAGACTCTGATAAGCCGAGGCGAAACTGACTGCGCAGGGCTGGGTCATTCCAGCCACAGTCGTTCGACCAACGGCGAAACTCCGTACAATAAACCTCTGCAGGATTTCTACCCTGTCTGAGAGCGCGCAACTGACTTTCAGCGGACGCCTCTCTATCAGGGTCATCATACAAGAGCCCTAAAGACTCAAAAAAAGCGTCAATTGACAACAATGCCGGATCCTCTGCTCTTAAACCAAATGCCCAGGTCTGAGGATCCCCCTGGAGCAAAGAAATAATAAACCCGACCCGCTGAGATTCAGTACCCGAGGAAGTCGGTCTTAAACGAAAATAAAGTTTACAGGATTCTTTAAAATTAAAAAACTCTTTTCTATCACCAGAAAAACGGTCAGGCAAATGCATCTTTGGTTCAGGGACTACCCTTGGGGAAGCTCGCAAAAGATCTTCCTGCGACTTCACCCGAAGAGAAAGATCCTGAACCATCTGAGTAAGTTCTTGAATCTGGCTGACTAAGAGCTGGCCAGGATTTGGCCCTAAACCTGTTGGATTCATGAGGCCGATAAACTCTCACAAAACTGAATGAGAAAAAATTAAACCCCGTTTAATTTTAAGTTTTGGTATGGCCGGTAAATAAAAAAAAATAGCCCCTGGCGCCCTAACTCTGTTGTCTCACCCGTGTTGTCAGAAATCCCCTGCGAGACTATGGTTTCTTGAGCCCTTGGCAGCCGCGTTTGAAGGGCGGATTATGTCTGCCCAACTTCGATGCCCCCCGGTCTTAATGAGAGACAAAGGGAAACCCGAGACAGGGTGATAACAAGAGGCCCTCTAACTAAACAACCAGGCCAGGGGCTAAGCAAACTCAAAACTATAATATGTGCGGAGAAACCGCCAGGAAAAAGGACAACCAAAATATCCACTTGTCCAATTCTCCTACCCGGCACCGCCAAGTACCAGAGAGGACTTGTGGAAGTGGAACCCTCCGCAAATGCTCCAAACACAAAATATAAAAGGTAAAGAGGCTGAGCCGCAACACACGGCAGAGCCGCAACTCACGAACACCACTGGATATAAAACGGTGATCAGTCAGGACTCCAGGGAACCAAACGACCTCTTGGGATGAGATGACAACTCCCGAATACCGGACTTCTGCGGACTGGAATGACCGGATACAGCAGGACTGGAAACAGACTCTCAGCAAACAAAGGCAGCATGCAGGAAGCTATTACCGGCGTCTGTGAGAAGCCCTGGGAGTGTATTTAACAAGGAGTCCTCCAATCAGCTGCTAAAGGCTGATTAGAATAAATGCCGTGCAGCTGCCTTGCTGCACGGCCAGAGAGCAGGTGAATATCTTAATTTCCTAAAGCCTCGCAACGGGGAACGCGGTCCGCCAGTGGCGTCCCCGTTGCTAGGGTCCGTGCGGCTCAGCGCGCCCGGCGTCTAGCATTGATAGGGAGCCGGCGGCTGTACGTGCACGGCGTCTCTAGTTGCTAGGCGCCGGGCCGCGCAGACCATCAAGCGGACCCCGGCGCCTAACAGTATGACTCCCAAAAACAACAACCGCGTCATTGGGACCAACTGCGATTTTGGCAAGTTTAGGAGCCAACCATGTTGTTGAAGAACTGTCAGGGAGAGTGCAATGTTTTGCACCAACTGGTCCCTGGATCTCGCCTTTATCAGGAGATCATCCAAGTACGGGATAATTGTGACTCCTTGCTTGCGAAGGAGAACCATAATTTCCGCCATCACCCTGGTGAAAATCCTCGGAGCCGTGAACAGACCAAACGGCAATGTCTGAAATTGGTAATGACAATCCTGAATTGCAAACCTTAGGTAGCTTGAGGCAGTGGCTAAATGGGAACATGTAAGTAGGCATCCTTTATGTCTACCAAAACCATGAAATCTCCGTCCTCCGGACTGGAGATTACTGCCCTGAGAAATTCCATCTTGAAATTGAATTTCTTTAGGAAGAAATTGAGGGATTTCAGATTTAAGATTGGTCTGACTGAGCCGTCCGGCTTCGGGACCACGAAGAGGCTTGAATAAAAACCTTCTCCCTGCTGACTAAGGACAATTTGAACAATCGGTGAGGGGGAACGTCTTGAAACCCCAGTTTGTACCCTTGGGACACTATTTGTAAAACCCACGAGTCCAGGTCCGAATGAATCCAGAACTGACTGAAGAGTTTTAGACGTGCCCCCACTGGTGTGGGCTCCTGCAAGAAAGCCCCAGTGTCATGCAGTGGATTTGGCAGAAGCAGAGGACAATCTCTGGTCCTGCGATCTTGAAGAGGCTACAGACCTCTTCCTTTTCCTTCCTCTACCTGCAAAGAAAGGGGAATCTAAACTTCTTGCATATCTATTGGGCCAAAATGACTGCGGTAGATAATGATGCGTCTTCATCCGTTGACAGGGAACATAGGGCAAGAAGGTTGACTTACCATTGAAATGAGGATGCATCTTGCTGCCTTTCCAATGAAGCAAGTTTAATTTAGTAATAGGTGAAAAACCATCCTTACAAAGGTGTTAATCAGAGACTTGGCTTTGTGGACACTTTTCAGAGAACAAATTTGTTAGCATAAAAATAAAGCCAGAAAATGAAGAGCTGTTTAATCACTCAATTGGATTTTTCTGCCAGCATATTTTTTTTCTCTGCAACCCACTGCTAAATTGTGCTTCCTAGCTGTTTTTATAAAATCACTGAATCAAATCTAACTCTGATTACATCAGAGAAGGCCAGGTACCCTACACCGTAACAGGGGGTTTGAAATTTTGACTTGTCTACTTAAAGATCACCAAAATCTCATAACAAGGGAAATTAGGTCCCTGGGTGGGATTGAACCACCAACCTTATGGTTAATAGCCGTACATACTAACTGATTGCGCCACAGAGACACTTTGCAAAAGTCCATACTGACAAAGGCTAATAAGCATTCATCTAAAACGTTTCCTAGAAAAACTTTAAAAAGTCAATAATCTGGAGAGTTTTTGTAAGATGTTTCTTCCATCAACCAATGAAGAAACACATTGGTACTTTCCCATGATGAGTGAGTGCTTCAGGATCTCTTGCACTTACATGTGCAGCAGAGTACTGCAATGGAAGCATGCTGGGCCCATAACCCAGAGGTAGGCAGATTGAAACTATCCTCTGCTATATGCATTTTTTATTGTTAATTAAAGTAATCCAAAACTGGGATTGATATTTTGTCTCTTTTATTTTTACTTAAAGTACAATAACTTTTACCATTTTAATTTGTTTTAATAGTATATTGACAGTATTGTTTTCTTTCAAAAATCCACTTCATTTTCTTTACCCTATTATTAAAATGGTAATTGACAAAAACAAACTACATTGTCACCAGAAGAGCAATACAAAATGTACAAGTGATATATTAAAATCATCTTTCCAGCTTGAATTTCAATGATGCATTGGGGCAACGATTTTGTGAGAAAACATCTTCACCCTTAAATAAAGATTTTCTTAATTCCTTACCTGTGTGCTAATTAGATATCACCTTGTTTTCACATTAAACAGACTTCCACATGAGAAAGCAGCAAGGATGCAGTGGCGTTAATGTTTCCTGGTGTCAACCTGTATTATTTCAGTAGACATTGAAATGAGGATACATCTTGCTGCCTTTCCAATGAAGCAAGTTTAATTTAGTAATAGGTGAAAAAACATCCCTACAAAGGTGTTAATCAGAGACTTTGCTTTGTGGACACTTTTCAGAGAACAAATTTGTTAGCATAAAAATAAAGCCAGAAAATGAAGAGCTGTTTAATCACGCAATTTGATTTTTTTGCCAGCATATTTCTTTTTCTCTGCAACCCACTGCTAAATTGTGCTTCCTAGATGTTTTTATAAAATCACTGAATCAAATCTAACTCTGAATACATCAGAGAAGGCCAGGTACCCTACACCATAACAGGGGGTATGAAATTTGACTTGTCTACTTAAAGATCACCAAAATCTGATAACAAGGTCAATTACGTCCCTGGGTTGGATTGAACCACCAACCTTTTGGTTAATAGCCGTACACACTAACTGATTGCGCCACAGAGACACTTTGCAAAAGTCCATACTGACAAATGCTAATAAGCATTCATCTAAAACGTTTCCTAGAAAAACTTAAAAAAGTCAATAATCTGGAGAGTTTTTGTAAGATGTTTCTTCTATCAACCAACGAAGAAACACATTGGTACTTTCCCATGATGAGTGAGTGCTTCAGGATCTCTTGCACTTACATGTGCAGCAGAGTACAGCAATGGAAGCATGCTGGGCCCATAACCCAGAGGTAGGCAGATTGAAACTATCCTCTGCTATATGCATTTTTTTGTTTGTTAATTAAAGTAATCCAAAACTGGGATTGATATTTTGGCTCTTTTATTTTTACTTAAAGTACAATAACTTTTACCATTTTAATTTGTTTTAATAGTATATTGACAGTATTGTTTTCTTTCAAAAATCCACTTAATTTTCTTTACCCTATTATTAAAATGGTAATTGACAAAAACAAACTACATTGTCACCAGAAGAGCAATACAAAATGTACAAGTGATATATTAAAATCATCTTTCCAGCTTGAATTTCAATGATGCATTGGGGCAACGATTTTGTGAGAAACATCTTCACCCTTAAATAAAGATTTTCTTAATTCCTTACCTGTGTGCTAATTAGATATCACCTTGTTTTCACATTAAACAGACTTCCACATGAGAAAGCAGCAAGGATGCAGTGGCGTTAATGTTTCCTGGTGTCAACCTGTATTATTTCAGTAGACATTGAAATGAGGATGCATCTTGCTGCCTTTCCAATGAAGCAAGTTTAATTTAGTAATAGGTGAAAAACCATCCTTACAAAGGTGTTAATCAGAGACTTGGCTTTGTGGACACTTTTCAGAGAACAAATTTGTTAGCATAAAAATAAAGCCAGAAAATAAAGAGCTGTTTAATCACTCAATTGGATTTTTCTGCCAGCATATTTTTTTTCTCTGCAAACCACTGCTAAATTGTGCTTCCTAGCTGTTTTTATAAAATCACTGAATCAAATCTAACTCTGATTACATCAGAGAAGGCCAGGTACCCTACACCATAACAGGGGGTTTGAAATTTTGACTTGTCTACTTAAAGATCACCAAAATCTGATAACAAGGTCAATTAGGTCCCTGGGTGGGATTGAACCACCAACCTTTTGGTTAATAGCCGTACATACTAACTGATTGCGCCACAGAGACACTTTGCAAAAGTACATACTGACAAAGGCTAATAAGCATTCATCTAAAACGTTTCCTAGAAAAACTTTAAAAAGTCAATAATCTGGAGAGTTTTTGTAAGATGTTTCTTCCATCAACCAACGAAGAAACACATTGGTACTTTCCCATGATGAGTGAGTGCTTCAGGATCTCTTGCACTTACATGTGCAGCAGAGTACAGCAATGGAAGCATGCTGGGCCCATAACCAAGAGGTAGGCAGATTGAAACTATCTTCTGCTATATGCATTTTTTTTTGTTAATTAAAGTAATCCAAAACTGGGATTGATATTTTGGCTCTTTAACTTTTACCATTTTAATTTGTTTTAATAGTATATTGACAGTATTGTTTTCTTTCAAAAATCCACTTCATTTTCTTTACCCTATTATTAAAATGGTAATTGACAAAAACAAACTACATTGTCACCAGAAGAGCAATACAAAATGTACAAGTGATATATTAAAATCATATTTCCAGCTTGAATTTCAATGATGCATTGGGGCAACGATTTTGTGAGAAACATCTTCACCCTTAAATAAAGATTTTCTTAATTCCTTACCTGTGTGCTAATTAGATATCACCTTGTTTTCATATTAAACAGACTTCCACATGAGAAAGCAGCAAGGATGCAGTGGCGTTAATGTTTCCTGGTGTCAACTTGTATTATTTCAGTAGACATTGAAATGAGGATGCATCTTGCTGCCTTTCCAATGAAGCAAGTTTAATTTAGTAATAGGTGAAAAACCATCCTTACAAAGGTGTTAATCAGAGACTTGGCTTTGTGGACACTTTTCAGAGAACAAATTTGTTAGCATAAAAATAAAGCCAGAAAATGAAGAGCTGTTTAATCACTCAATTGGATTTTTCTGCCAGCATATTTTTTTTCTCTGCAACCCACTGCTAAATTGTGCTTCCTAGCTGTTTTTATAAAATCACTGAATCAAATCTAACTCTGATTACATCAGAGAAGGCCAGGTACCCTACACCGTAACAGGGGGTTTGAAATTTTGACTTGTCTACTTAAAGATCACCAAAATCTGATAACAAGGTCAAATAGGTCCCTGGGTGGGATTGAACCACCAACCTTTTGGTTAATAGCCGTACATACTAACTGATTGCGCCACAGAGACACTTTGCAAAAGTACATACTGACAAAGGCTAATAAGCATTCATCTAAAACGTTTCCTAGAAAAACTTTAAAAAGTCAATAATCTGGAGAGTTTTTGTAAGATGTTTCTTCCATCAACCAACGAAGAAACACATTGGTACTTTCCCATGATGAGTGAGTGCTTCAGGATCTCTTGCACTTACATGTGCAGCAGAGTACAGCAATGGAAGCATGCTGGGCCCATAACCCAGAGGTAGGCAGATTGAAACTATCTTCTGCTATATGCATTTTTTTTTTTGTTAATTAAAGTAATCCAAAACTGGGATTGATATTTTGGCTCTTTAACTTTTACCATTTTAATTTGTTTTAATAGTATATTGACAGTATTGTTTTCTTTCAAAAATCCACTTCATTTTCTTTACCCTATTATTAAAATGGTAATTGACAAAAACAAACTACATTGTCACCAGAAGAGCAATACAAAATGTACAAGTGATATATTAAAATCATATTTCCTGCTTGAATTTCAATGATGCATTGGGGCAACGATTTTGTGAGAAACATCTTCACCCTTAAATAAAGATTTTCTTAATTCCTTACCTGTGTGCTAATTAGATATCACCTTGTTTTCATATTAAACAGACTTCCACATGAGAAAGCAGCAAGGATGCAGTGGCGTTAATGTTTCCTGGTGTCAACTTGTATTATTTCAGTAGACATTGAAATGAGGATGCATCTTGCTGCCTTTCCAATGAAGCAAGCTTAATTTAGTAATAGGTGAAAAACCATCCCTACAAAGGGGTTAATCAGAGACTTGGCTTTGTGGACACTTTTCAGAGAACAAATTTGTTAGCATAAAAATAAAGCCAGAAAATGAAGAGCTGTTTAATCACTCAATTGGATTTTTCTGCCAGCATATTTTTTTTTCTCTGCAACCCACTGCTAAATTGTGCTTCCTAGCTGTTTTTATAAAATCACTGAATCAAATCTAACTCTGATTACGTCAGAGAAGGCCAGGTACCCTACACCATAACAGGGGGTTTGAAATTTTGACTTGTCTACTTAAAGATCACCAAAATCTGATAACAAGGTCAATTAGGTCCCTGGGTGGGATTGAACCACCAACCTTTTGGTTAATAGCCGTACATACTAACTGATTGCGCCACAGAGACACTTTGCAAAAGTACATACTGACAAAGGCTAATAAGCATTCATCTAAAACGTTTCCTAGAAAAACTTTAAAAAGTCAATAATCTGGAGAGTTTTTGTAAGATGTTTCTTCCATCAACCAACGAAGAAACACATTGGTACTTTCCCATGATGAGTGAGTGCTTCAGGATCTCTTGCACTTACATGTGCAGCAGAGTACAGCAATGGAAGCATGCTGGGCCCATAACCAAGAGGTAGGCAGATTGAAACTATCTTCTGCTATATGCATTTTTTTTTTTGTTAATTAAAGTAATCCAAAACTGGGATTGATATTTTGGCTCTTTAACTTTTACCATTTTAATTTGTTTTAATAGTATATTGACAGTATTGTTTTCTTTCAAAAATCCACTTCATTTTCTTTACCCTATTATTAAAATGGTAATTGACAAAAACAAACTACATTGTCACCAGAAGAGCAATACAAAATGTACAAGTGATATATTAAAATCATATTTCCTGCTTGAATTTCAATGATGCATTGGGGCAACGATTTTGTGAGAAACATCTTCACCCTTAAATAAAGATTTTCTTAATTCCTTACCTGTGTGCTAATTAGATATCACCTTGTTTTCATATTAAACAGACTTCCACATGAGAAAGCAGCAAGGATGCAGTGGCGTTAATGTTTCCTGGTGTCAACTTGTATTATTTCAGTAGACATTGAAATGAGGATGCATCTTGCTGCCTTTCCAATGAAGCAAGTTTAATTTAGTAATAGGTGAAAAACCATCCCTACAAAGGGGTTAATCAGAGACTTGGCTTTGTGGACACTTTTCAGAGAACAAATTTGTTAGCATAAAAATAAAGCCAGAAAATGAAGAGCTGTTTAATCACTCAATTGGATTTTTCTGCCAGCATATTTTTTTTTCTCTGCAACCCACTGCTAAATTGTGCTTCCTAGCTGTTTTTATAAAATCACTGAATCAAATCTAACTCTGATTACATCAGAGAAGGCCAGGTACCCTACACCGTAACAGGGGGTTTGAAATTTTGACTTGTCTACTTAAAGATCACCAAAATCTGATAACAAGGGAAATTATGGCCCTGGGTGGGATTGAACCACCAACCTTTTGGTTAATAGCCGTACACACTAACTGATTGCACCACAGAGACACTTTGCAAAAGTACATACTGACAAATGCTAATAAGCATTCATCTAAAACGTTTCCTAGAAAAACTTAAAAAAGTCAATAATCTGGAGCGTTTTTGTAAGATGTTTCTTCTATCAACCAACGAAGAAACACATTGGTACTTTCCCATGATGAGTGAGTGCTTCAGGATCTCTTGCACTTACATGTGCAGCAGAGTACAGCAATGGAAGCATGCTGGGCCCATAACCCAGAGGTAGGCAGATTGAAACTATCCTCTGCTATATGCATTTTTTTTTGGTAATTAAAGTAAACCAAAACTGGGATTGATATTTTGGCTCTTTTATTTTTACTTAAAGTACAATAACTTTTACCATTTTAATTTGTTTTAATAGTATATTGACAGTATTGTTTTCTTTCAAAAATCCACTTCATTTTCTTTACCCTATTATTAAAATGGTAATTGACAAAAACAAACTACATTGTCACCAGAAGAGCAATACAAAATGTACAAGTGATATATTAAAATCATCTTTCCAGCTTGAATTTCAATGATGCATTGGGTCAACAAATTTGTGAGAAACATCTTCACCCTTAAATAAAGATTTTCTTAATTCCTTACCTGTGTGCTAATTAGATATCACCTTGTTTTCACATTAAACAGACTTCCACATGAGAAAGCAACAAGGAAGCAGTGGCGTTAATGTTTCCTGGTGTCAACTTGTATTATTTCAGTAGACATTGAAATGAGGATGCATCTTGCTGCCTTTCCAATGAAGCAAGTTTAATTTAGTAATAGGTGAAAAACCATCCTTACAAAGGTGTTAATCAGAGACTTGGCTTTGTGGACACTTTTCAGAGAACAAATTTGTTAGCATAAAAATAAAGCCAGAAAATGAAGAGCTGTTTAATCACTCGATTGGATTTTTCTGCCAGCATATTTTTTTTCTCTGCAACCCACTGCTAAATTGTGCTTCCTAGCTGTTTTTTTATAAAATCACTGAATCAAATCTAACTCTGATTACATCAGAGAAGGCCATGTACCCTACACCATAAGAGGGGGTTTGAAATTTTGACTTGTCTACTTAAATATCACCAAAATCTGATCACAAGTTTAATTACGTCCCTGGGTGGGATTGAACCACCAACCTTTCGGTTAATAGCCGAACACACTAACCGATTGCGCCACAGAGACACTTTGCAAAAAGTGCATACTGACAAAGGCTAATAAGCATACATCTAGAACGTTTCCTAGAAAAACATTAAAAAATCAATAATCTGGAGAGTTTTTGTAAGATGTTTCTTCCATCAACCAACGAATAAACACATTGGTACTTTCCCATGATGAGTGAGTGCTTCAGGATCTCTTGCACTTACATGTGCAGCAGAGTACTGCAATGGAAGCATGCTGGACCCATAACCCAGAGGTAGGCAGATTGAAACTATCCTTTGCTATATGCATTTTTTTTGTTAATTTAAGTAATCAAAACTGGGATTGATATTTTTGCTCTTTTATTTTTACTTAAAGTACAATAACTTTTACCATTTTAATATGTTTTAATAGTATATTGACAGTATAGTTTTCTTTCAAAAATCCACTTAATTTTCTTTACCCTGTTATTAAAATGGTAATTGACAAAAAAAAACTACATTGTCACCAGAAGAGCAATACAAAATGTACAAGTGATATATTAAATTCATCTTTCCAGCTTGAATTTCAATGATGCATTGAGGCAACAATTTTGTGAGAAACATCTTCACCCTTAAATAAAGATTTTCGTAATTCCTTACCTGTGTGCTAATTAGATATCACCTTGTTTTCACATTAAACAGACTTCCACATGAGAAAGCAGCAAGGATGCAGTGGCGTTAATGTTTCCTGGTGTCAACCTGTATTATTTCAGTAGACATTGAAATGAGGATGCATCTTGCTGCCTTTCCAATGAAGCAAGTTTAATTTAGTAATAGGTGAAAAACCATCCCTACAAAGGTGTTAATCAGAGAATTGGCTTTGTGGACACTTTTCAGAGAACAAATTTGTTAGCATAAAAATAAAGCAAGAAAATTAAGAGCTGTTAAATCAAGCAATTTGATTTTTTTGCAAGCATATTTCTTTTTCTCTGCAACCCACTGCTAAATTGTGCTTCCTAGATGTTTTTATAAAATCACTGAATCAAATCTAATTCTGATTACATCAGATAAGGCCAGGTACCCTACACAATAAGAGGGGGTTTGAAATTTTGACTTGTCTACTTAAATATCACCAAAATCTGATAACAAGGTCAATTACGTCCCTGGGTGGGATTGAACCACCAACCTTTTGGTTAATAGCCGTACACACTAACTGATTGCGCCACAGAGACACTTTGCAAAAGTACATACTGACAAAGGCTAATAAGCATTCATCTAAAACGTTTCCTAGAAAAACTTAATAAAGTCAATAATCTGGAGAGTTTTTGTAAGATGTTTCTTCTATCAACCAACGAAGAAACACATTGGTACTTTCCCATGATGAGTGAGTGCTTCAGGATCTCTTGCACTTACATGTGCAGCAGAGTACAGCAATGGAAGCATGCTGGGCCCATAACCCAGAGGTAGGCAGATTGAAACTATCCTCTGCTATATGCATTTTTTTGTTTGTTAATTAAAGTAATCCAAAACTGGGATTGATATTTTGGCTCTTTTATTTTTACTTAAAGTACAATAACTTTTACCATTTTAATTTGTTTTAATAGTATATTGACAGTATTGTTTTCTTTCAAAAATCCACTTAATTTTCTTTACCCTATTATTAAAATGGTAATTGACAAAAACAAACTACATTGTCACCAGAAGAGCAATACAAAATGTACAAGTGATATATTAAAATCATCTTTCCAGCTTGAATTTCAATGATGCATTGGGTCAACAAATTTGTGAGAAACATCTTCACCCTTAAATAAAGATTTTCTTAATTCCTTACCTGTGTGCTAATTAGATATCACCTTGTTTTCACATTAAACAGACTTCCACATGAGAAAGCAGCAAGGAAGCAGTGGCGTTAATGTTTCCTGGTGTCAACTTGTATTATTTCAGTAGACATTGAAATGAGGATGCATCTTGCTGCCTTTCCAATGAAGCAAGTTTAATTTAGTAATAGGTGAAAAACCATCCTTACAAAGGTGTTAATCAGAGACTTGGCTTTGTGGACACTTTTCAGAGAACAAATTTGTTAGCATAAAAATAAAGCCAGAAAATGAAGAGCTGTTTAATCACTCGATTGGATTTTTCTGCCAGCATATTTTTTTTCTCTGCAACCCACTGCTAAATTGTGCTTCCTAGCTGTTTTTTTATAAAATCACTGAATCAAATCTAACTCTGATTACATCAGAGAAGGCCATGTACCCTACACCATAAGAGGGGGTTTGAAATTTTGACTTGTCTACTTAAATATCACCAAAATCTGATCACAAGTTTAATTACGTCCCTGGGTGGGATTGAACCACCAACCTTTCGGTTAATAGCCGAACACACTAACCGATTGCGCCACAGAGACACTTTGCAAAAAGTGCATACTGACAAAGGCTAATAAGCATACATCTAGAACGTTTCCTAGAAAAACATTAAAAAATCAATAATCTGGAGAGTTTTTGTAAGATGTTTCTTCCATCAACCAACGAATAAACACATTGGTACTTTCCCATGATGAGTGAGTGCTTCAGGATCTCTTGCACTTACATGTGCAGCAGAGTACAGCAATGGAAGCATGCTGGGCCCATAACCCAGAGGTAGGCAGATTGAAACTATCCTCTGCTATATGCATTTTTTTGTTTGTTAATTAAAGTAATCCAAAACTGGGATTGATATTTTGGCTCTTTTATTTTTACTTAAAGTACAATAACTTTTACCATTTTAATTTGTTTTAATAGTATATTGACAGTATTGTTTTCTTTCAAAAATCCACTTAATTTTCTTTACCCTATTATTAAAATGGTAATTGACAAAAACAAACTACATTGTCACCAGAAGAGCAATACAAAATGTACAAGTGATATATTAAAATCATCTTTCCAGCTTGAATTTCAATGATGCATTGGGGCAACGATTTTGTGAGAAACATCTTCACCCTTAAATAAAGATTTTCTTAATTCCTTACCTGTGTGCTAATTAGATATCACCTTGTTTTCACATTAAACAGACTTCCACATGAGAAAGCAGCAAGGATGCAGTGGCGTTAATGTTTCCTGGTGTCAACCTGTATTATTTCAGTAGACATTGAAATGAGGATGCATCTTGCTGCCTTTCCAATGAAGCAAGTTTAATTTAGTAATAGGTGAAAAACCATCCTTACAAAGGTGTTAATCAGAGACTTGGCTTTGTGGACACTTTTCAGAGAACAAATTTGTTAGCATAAAAATAAAGCCAGAAAATAAAGAGCTGTTTAATCACTCAATTGGATTTTTCTGCCAGCATATTTTTTTTCTCTGCAAACCACTGCTAAATTGTGCTTCCTAGCTGTTTTTATAAAATCACTGAATCAAATCTAACTCTGATTACATCAGAGAAGGCCAGGTACCCTACACCATAACAGGGGGTTTGAAATTTTGACTTGTCTACTTAAAGATCACCAAAATCTGACAACAAGGTCAATTAGGTCCTTGGGTGGGATTGAACCTCCAACCTTTTGGTTAAAAGCCGTACATACTAACTGATTGCGCCACAGAGACACTTTGCAAAAGTACATACTGACAAAGGCTAATAAGCATTCATCTAAAACGTTTCCTAGAAAAACTTTAAAAAGTCAATAATCTGGAGAGTTTTTGTAAGATGTTTCTTCCATCAACCAACGAAGAAACACATTGGTACTTTCCCATGATAAGTGAGTGCTTCAGGATCTCTTGCACTTACATGTGCAGCAGAGTACAGCAATGGAAGCATGCTGGGCCCATAACCCAGAGGTAGGCAGATTGAAACTATCTTCTGCTATATGCATTTTTTTTTTGTTAATTAAAGTAATCCAAAACTGGGATTGATATTTTGGCTCTTTTATTTTTACTTAAAGTACAACAACTTTTACCATTTTAATTTGTTTTAATAGTATATTGACAGTATTGTTTTCTTTCAAAAATCCACTTCATTTTCTTTACCCTATTATTAAAATGGTAATTGACAAAAACAAACTACATTGTCACCAGAAGAGCAATACAAAATGTACAAGTGATATATTAAAATCATATTTCCAGCTTGAATTTCAATGATGCATTGGGGCAACGATTTTGTGAGAAACATCTTCACCCTTAAATAAAGATTTTCTGAATTCCTTACCTGTGTGCTAATTAGATATCACCTTGTTTTCATATTAAACAGACTTCCACATGAGAAAGCAGCAAGGATGCAGTGGCGTTAATGTTTCCTGGTGTCAACTTGTATTATTTCAGTAGACATTGAAATGAGGATGCATCTTGCTGCCTTTCCAATGAAGCAAGTTTAATTTAGTAATAGGTGAAAAACCATCCTTACAAAGGTGTTAATCAGAGACTTGGCTTTGTGGACACTTTTCAGAGAACAAATTTGTTAGCATAAAAATAAAGCCAGAAAATGAAGAGCTGTTTAATCACTCAATTGGATTTTTCTGCCAGCATATTTTTTTTTCTCTGCAACCCACTGCTAAATTGTGCTTCCTAGCTGTTTTTAGAAAATCACTGAATCAAATCTAACTCTGATTACATCAGAGAAGGCCAGGTACCCTACACCGTAACAGGGGGTTTGAAATTTTGACTTGTCTACTTAAACATCACCAAAATCTGATAACAAGGGAAATTATGTCCCTGGGTGGGATTGAACCACCAACCTTTTGGTTAATAGCCGTACACACTAACTGATTGCGCCACAGAGACACTTTGCAAAAGTACATACTGACAAATGCTAATAAGCATTCATCTAAAACGTTTCCTAGAAAAACTTTAAAAAGTCAATAATCTGGAGAGTTTTTGTAAGATGTTTCTTCTATCAACCAACGAAGAAACACATTGGTACTTTCCCATGATGAGTGAGTGCTTCAGGATCTCTTGCACTTGCATGTGCAGCAGAGTACAGCAATGGAAGCATGCTGGGCCCATAACCCAGAGGTAGGCAGATTGAAACTATCCTCTGCTATATGCATTTTTTTTTGTTAATTAAAGTAATCCAAAACTGGGATTGATATTTTGGCTCTTTTATTTTTACTTAAAGTACAATAACTTTTACCATTTTAATTTGTTTTAATAGTATATTGACAGTATTGTTTTCTTTCAAAAATCCACTTCATTTTCTTTACCCTATTATTAAAATGGTAATTGACAAAAACAAACTACATTGACACCAGAAGAGCAATACAAAATGTACAAGTGATATATTAAAATCATCTTTCCAGCTTGAATTTCAATGATGCATTGGGTCAACAAATTTGTGAGAAACATCTTCACCCTTAAATAAAGATTTTCTTAATTCCTTACCTGTGTGCTAATTAGATATCACCTTGTTTTCACATTAAACAGACTTCCACATGAGAAAGCAGCAAGGAAGCAGTGGCGTTAATGTTTCCTGGTGTCAACTTGTATTATTTCAGTAGACATTGAAATGAGGATGCATCTTGCTGCCTTTCCAATGAAGCAAGTTTAATTTAGTAATAGGTGAAAAACCATCCTTACAAAGGTGTTAATCAGAGACTTGGCTTTGTGGACACTTTTCAGAGAACAAATTTGTTAGCATAAAAATAAAGCCAGAAAATAAAGAGCTGTTTAATCACTCAATTGGATTTTTCTGCCAGCATATTTTTTTTCTCTGCAAACCACTGCTAAATTGTGCTTCCTAGCTGTTTTTATAAAATCACTGAATCAAATCTAACTCTGATTACATCAGAGAAGGCCAGGTACCCTACACCATAACAGGGGGTTTGAAATTTTGACTTGTCTACTTAAAGATCACCAAAATCTGATAACAAGGTCAATTAAGTCCTTGGGTGGGATTGAACCACCAACCTTTTGGTTAAAAGCCATACATACTAACTGATTGCGCCACAGAGACACTTTGCAAAAGTACATACTGACAAAGGCTAATAAGCATTCATCTAAAACGTTTCCTAGAAAAACTTTAAAAAGTCAATAATCTGGAGAGTTTTTGTAAGATGTTTCTTCCATCAACCAACGAAGAAACACATTGGTACTTTCCCATGATGAGTGAGTGCTTCAGGATCTCTTGCACTTACATGTGCAGCAGAGTACAGCAATGGAAGCATGCTGGGCCCATAACCCAGAGGTAGGCAGATTGAAACTATCTTCTGCTATATGCATTTTTTTTTGTTAATTAAAGTAATCCAAAACTGGGATTGATATTTTGGCTCTTTTATTTTTACTTAAAGTACAACAACTTTTACCATTTTAATTTGTTTTAATAGTATATTGACAGTATTGTTTTCTTTCAAAAATCCACTTCATTTTCTTTACCCTATTATTAAAATGGTAATTGACAAAAACAAACTACATTGTCACCAGAAGAGCAATACAAAATGTACAAGTGATATATTAAAATCATATTTCCAGCTTGAATTTCAATGATGCATTGGGGCAACGATTTTGTGAGAAACATCTTCACCCTTAAATAAAGATTTTCTTAATTCCTTACCTGTGTGCTAATTAGATATCACCTTGTTTTCATATTAAACAGACTTCCACATGAGAAAGCAGCAAGGATGCAGTGGCGTTAATGTTTCCTGGTATCAACTTGTATTATTTCAGTTGACATTGAAATGAGGATGCATCTTGCTGCCTTTCCAATGAAGCAAGTTTAATTTAGTAATAGGTGAAAAACCATCCTTACAAAGGTGTTAATCAGAGACTTGGCTTTGTGGACACTTTTCAGAGAAAAAATTTGTTAGCATAAAAATAAAGCCAGAAAATGAAGAGCTGTTTAATCACTCAATTGGATTTTTCTGCCAGCATATTTTTTTTTCTCTGCAACCCACTGCTAAATTGTGCTTCCTAGCTGTTTTTATAAAATCACTGAATCAAATCTAACTCTGATTACATCAGAGAAGGCCAGGTACCCTACACCGTAACAGGGGGTTTGAAATTTTGACTTGTCTACTTAAAGATCACCAAAATATGATAACAAGGGAAATTATGTCCCTGGGTGGGATTGAACCACCAACCTTTTGGTTAATAGCCGTACACACTAACTGATTGCGCCACAGAGACACTTTGCGAAAGTACGCACTGACAAATGCTAATAAGCATTCATCTAAAACGTTTCCTAGAAAAACTTAAAAAAGTCAATAATCTGGAGTGTTTTTGTAAGATGTTTCTTCTATCAACCAACGAAGAAACACATTGGTACTTTCCCATGATGAGTGAGTGCTTCAGGATCTCTTGCACTTACATGTGCAGCAGAGTACAGCAATGGAAGCATGCTGGGCCCATAACCCAGAGGTAGGCAGATTGAAACTATCCTCAGCTATATGCATTTTTTTTTGTTAATTAAAGTAATCCAAAACTGGGATTGATATTTTGGCTCTTTTATTTTTACTTAAAGTACAATAACTTTTACCATTTTAATTTGTTTTAATAGTATATTGACAGTATTGTTTTCTTTCAAAAATCCACTTCATTTTCTTTACCCTATTATTAAAATGGTAATTGACAAAAACAAACTACATTGTCACCAGAAGAGCAATACAAAATGTACAAGTGATATATTAAAATCATCTTTCCAGCTTGAATTTCAATGATGCATTGGGGCAACGATTTTGTGAGAAACATCTTCACCCTTAAATAAAGATTTTCTTAATTCCTTACCTGTGTGCTAATTAGATATCACCTTGTTTTCATATTAAACAGACTTCCACATGAGAAAGCAGCAAGGATGCAGTGGCGTTAATGTTTCCTGGTGTCAACTTGTATTATTTCAGTAGACATTGAAATGAGGATGCATCTTGCTGCCTTTCCAATGAAGCAAGTTTAATTTAGTAATAGGTGAAAAACCATCCTTACAAAGGTGTTAATCAGAGACTTGGCTTTGTGGACACTTTTCAGAGAACAAATTTGTTAGCATAAAAATAAAGCCAGAAAATGAAGAGCTGTTTAATCACTCAATTGGATTTTTCTGCCAGCATATTTTTTTTCTCTGCAAACCACTGCTAAATTGTGCTTCCTAGCTGTTTTTATAAAATCAATGAATCAAATCTAACTCTGATTACATCAGAGAAGGCCAGGTACCCTACACCATAAGAGGGGGTTTGAAATTTTGACTTGTCAACTTAAAGATCACCAAAATCTGATAACAAGATCAATTACATCCCTGGGTAAGATTGAACCACCAACCTTTTAGTTAATAGCCGTACACACTAACTGATTGCGCCACAAAGACACTTTGCGAAAGTGCATACTGACAAAGGCTAATAAGCATTCATCTAAAACGTTTCCTAGAAAAACTTTAAAAAGTCAATAATCTGGAGAGTTTTTATAAGATGTTTCTTCCATCAACCAACGAAGAAACACATTGGTACTTTCCCATGATGAGTGAGTGCTTCAGGATCTCTTGCACTTTCATGTGTAGCAGAGTACAGCAATGGAAGCATGCTGGGCTCATAACCCAGAGGTAGGCAGATTGAAACTATCCTCTGCTGTATGCTTTTTTTTTTAAATTAAAGTAATCCAAAACTGGGATTGATATTTTGGCTCTTTTATTTTTACTTAAAGTACAATAACTTTTACCATTTTAATTTGTTTTAATAGTATATTGACAGTATTGTTTTCTTTCAAAAATCTACTTCATTTTCTTTACCCTATTATTAAAATGGTAATTGACAAAAACAAACTACATTGTCACCAGAAGAGCAATACAAAATGTACAAGTGATATATTAAAATCATCTTTCCAGCTTGAATTTCAATGATGCATTGGGGCAACGATTTTGTGAGAAACATCTTCACCCTTAAATAAAGATTTTCTTAATTCCTTACCTGTGTGCTAATTAGATATCACCTTGTTTTCGCATTAAACAGACTTCCACATGAGAAAGCAGCAAGGATGCAGTGGCGTTAATGTTTCCTGGTGTCAACTTGTATTATTTCAGTAGACATTGAAATGAGGATGCATCTTGCTGCCTTTCCAATGAAGCAAGTTTAATTTAGTAATAGGTGAAAAACCATCCCTACAAAGGTGTTAATCAGAGACTTGGCTTTGTGGACACTTTTCAGAGAACAAATTTGTTAGCATAAAAATAAAGCCAGAAAATGAAGAGCTGTTTAATCACTCAATTGGATTTTTTTTGCCAGCATATTTTTTTTCTCTGCAACCCACTGCTAAATTGTGCTTCCTAGCTGTTTTTTATAAAATAACTGAATCAAATCTAACTCTGATTACATCAGAGAAGGCCAGGTACCCTACACAATAAGAGGGGGTTTGAAATTTTGACTTGTCTACTTAAATATCACCAAAATCTGATAACAAGGTCAATTACGTTCCTGGGTGGGATTGAACCACCAACCTTTTGGTTAATAGCCTTACACACTAACTGATTGCGCCACAGAGACACTTTGCAAAAGTACATACTGACAAATGCTAATAAGCATTCATCTAAAACGTTTCCTAGAAAAACTTAAAAAAGTCAATAATCTGGAGAGTTTTTGTAAGATGTTTCTTCTATCAACCAACGAAGAAACACATTGGTACTTTCCCATGATGAGTGAGTGCTTCAGGATCTCTTGCACTTACATGTGCAGCAGAGTACAGCAATGGAAGCATGCTGGGCCCATAACCCAGAGGTAGGCAGATTGAAACTATCCTCTGCTATATGCATTTTTTTTTGTTAATTAAAGTAATCCAAAACTGGGATTGATATTTTGGCTCTTTTATTTTTACTTAAAGTACAATAACTTTTACCATTTTAATTTGTTTTAATAGTATATTGACAGTATTGTTTTCTTTCAAAAATCCACTTCATTTTCTTTACCCTATTATTAAAATGGTAATTGACAAAAACAAACTACATTGTCACCAGAAGAGCAATACAAAATGTACAAGTGATATATTAAAATCATCTTTCCAGCTTGAATTTCAATGATGCATTGGGGCAACGATTTTGTGAGAAACATCTTCACCCTTAAATAAAGATTTTCTTAATTCCTTACCTGTGTGCTAATTAAATATCACCTTGTTTTCACATTAAACAGACTTCCACATGAGAAAGCAGCAAGGATGCAGTGGCGTTAATGTTTCCTGGTATCAACTTGTATTATTTCAGTAGACATTGAAATGAGGATGCATCTTGCTGCCTTTCCAATGAAGCAAGTTTAATTTAGTAATAGGTGAAAAACCATCCTTACAAAGGTGTTAATCAGAGACTTGGCTTTGTGGACACTTTTCAGAGAACAAATTTGTTAGCATAAAAATAAAGCCAGAAAATGAAGAGCTGTTTAATCACTCAATTGGATTTTTCTGCCAGCATATTTTTTTTTCTCTGCAACCCACTGCTAAATTGTGCTTCCTAGCTGTTTTTATAAAATCACTGAATCAAATCTAACTCTGATTACATCAGAGAAGGCCAGGTACCCTACACCGTAACAGGGGGTTTGAAATTTTGACTTGTCTACTTAAAGATCACCAAAATATGATAACAAGGGAAATTATGTCCCTGGGTGGGATTGAACCACCAACCTTTTGGTTAATAGCCGTACACACTAACTGATTGCGCCACAGAGACACTTTGCGAAAGTACGCACTGACAAATGCTAATAAGCATTCATCTAAAACGTTTCCTAGAAAAACTTAAAAAAGTCAATAATCTGGAGTGTTTTTGTAAGATGTTTCTTCTATCAACCAACGAAGAAACACATTGGTACTTTCCCATGATGAGTGAGTGCTTCAGGATCTCTTGCACTTACATGTGCAGCAGAGTACAGCAATGGAAGCATGCTGGGCCCATAACCCAGAGGTAGGCAGATTGAAACTATCCTCTGCTATATGCATTTTTTTTTGTTAATTAAAGTAATCCAAAACTGGGATTGATATTTTGGCTCTTTTATTTTTACTTAAAGTACAATAACTTTTACCATTTTAATTTGTTTTAATAGTATATTGACAGTATTGTTTTCTTTCAAAAATCCACTTCATTTTCTTTACCCTATTATTAAAATGGTAATTGACAAAAACAAACTACATTGTCACCAGAAGAGCAATACAAAATGTACAAGTGATATATTAAAATCATCTTTCCAGCTTGAATTTCAATGATGCATTGGGGCAACGATTTTGTGAGAAACATCTTCACCCTTAAATAAAGATTTTCTTAATTCCTTACCTGTGTGCTAATTAGATATCACCTTGTTTTCATATTAAACAGACTTCCACATGAGAAAGCAGCAAGGATGCAGTGGCGTTAATGTTTCCTGGTGTCAACTTGTATTATTTCAGTAGACATTGAAATGAGGATGCATCTTGCTGCCTTTCCAATGAAGCAAGTTTAATTTAGTAATAGGTGAAAAACCATCCTTACAAAGGTGTTAATCAGAGACTTGGCTTTGTGGACACTTTTCAGAGAACAAATTTGTTAGCATAAAAATAAAGCCAGAAAATGAAGAGCTGTTTAATCACTCAATTGGATTTTTCTGCCAGCATATTTTTTTTCTCTGCAAACCACTGCTAAATTGTGCTTCCTAGCTGTTTTTATAAAATCAATGAATCAAATCTAACTCTGATTACATCAGAGAAGGCCAGGTACCCTACACCATAAGAGGGGGTTTGAAATTTTGACTTGTCAACTTAAAGATCACCAAAATCTGATAACAAGATCAATTACATCCCTGGGTAAGATTGAACCACCAACCTTTTAGTTAATAGCCGTACACACTAACTGATTGCGCCACAAAGACACTTTGCGAAAGTGCATACTGACAAAGGCTAATAAGCATTCATCTAAAACGTTTCCTAGAAAAACTTTAAAAAGTCAATAATCTGGAGAGTTTTTATAAGATGTTTCTTCCATCAACCAACGAAGAAACACATTGGTACTTTCCCATGATGAGTGAGTGCTTCAGGATCTCTTGCACTTTCATGTGTAGCAGAGTACAGCAATGGAAGCATGCTGGGCTCATAACCCAGAGGTAGGCAGATTGAAACTATCCTCTGCTGTATGCTTTTTTTTTTAAATTAAAGTAATCCAAAACTGGGATTGATATTTTGGCTCTTTTATTTTTACTTAAAGTACAATAACTTTTACCATTTTAATTTGTTTTAATAGTATATTGACAGTATTGTTTTCTTTCAAAAATCTACTTCATTTTCTTTACCCTATTATTAAAATGGTAATTGACAAAAACAAACTACATTGTCACCAGAAGAGCAATACAAAATGTACAAGTGATATATTAAAATCATCTTTCCAGCTTGAATTTCAATGATGCATTGGGGCAACGATTTTGTGAGAAACATCTTCACCCTTAAATAAAGATTTTCTTAATTCCTTACCTGTGTGCTAATTAGATATCACCTTGTTTTCGCATTAAACAGACTTCCACATGAGAAAGCAGCAAGGATGCAGTGGCGTTAATGTTTCCTGGTGTCAACTTGTATTATTTCAGTAGACATTGAAATGAGGATGCATCTTGCTGCCTTTCCAATGAAGCAAGTTTAATTTAGTAATAGGTGAAAAACCATCCCTACAAAGGTGTTAATCAGAGACTTGGCTTTGTGGACACTTTTCAGAGAACAAATTTGTTAGCATAAAAATAAAGCCAGAAAATGAAGAGCTGTTTAATCACTCAATTGGATTTTTTTTGCCAGCATATTTTTTTTCTCTGCAACCCACTGCTAAATTGTGCTTCCTAGCTGTTTTTTATAAAATAACTGAATCAAATCTAACTCTGATTACATCAGAGAAGGCCAGGTACCCTACACAATAAGAGGGGGTTTGAAATTTTGACTTGTCTACTTAAATATCACCAAAATCTGATAACAAGGTCAATTACGTTCCTGGGTGGGATTGAACCACCAACCTTTTGGTTAATAGCCTTACACACTAACTGATTGCGCCACAGAGACACTTTGCAAAAGTACATACTGACAAATGCTAATAAGCATTCATCTAAAACGTTTCCTAGAAAAACTTAAAAAAGTCAATAATCTGGAGAGTTTTTGTAAGATGTTTCTTCTATCAACCAACGAAGAAACACATTGGTACTTTCCCATGATGAGTGAGTGCTTCAGGATCTCTTGCACTTACATGTGCAGCAGAGTACAGCAATGGAAGCATGCTGGGCCCATAACCCAGAGGTAGGCAGATTGAAACTATCCTCTGCTATATGCATTTTTTTTTGTTAATTAAAGTAATCCAAAACTGGGATTGATATTTTGGCTCTTTTATTTTTACTTAAAGTACAATAACTTTTACCATTTTAATTTGTTTTAATAGTATATTGACAGTATTGTTTTCTTTCAAAAATCCACTTCATTTTCTTTACCCTATTATTAAAATGGTAATTGACAAAAACAAACTACATTGTCACCAGAAGAGCAATACAAAATGTACAAGTGATATATTAAAATCATCTTTCCAGCTTGAATTTCAATGATGCATTGGGGCAACGATTTTGTGAGAAACATCTTCACCCTTAAATAAAGATTTTCTTAATTCCTTACCTGTGTGCTAATTAAATATCACCTTGTTTTCACATTAAACAGACTTCCACATGAGAAAGCAGCAAGGATGCAGTGGCGTTAATGTTTCCTGGTGTCAACCTGTATTATTTCAGTAGACATTGAAATGAGGATGCATCTTGCTGCCTTTCCAATGAAGCAAGTTTAATTTAGTAATAGGTGAAAAACCATCCCTACAAAGGTGTTAATCAGAGACTTTGCTTTGTGGACACTTTTCAGAGAACAAATTTGTTAGCATAAAAATAAAGCCAGAAAATGAAGAGCTGTTAAATCACTCAATTGGATTTTTCTGCCAGCATATTTCTTTTTCTCTGCAACCCACTGCTAAATTGTGCTTCCTAGCTGTTTTTATAAAATCACTGAATCAAATCTAACTCTGATCACATCAGAGAAGGCCAGGTACCCTACACCATAACAGGGGGTTTGAAATTTTGACTTGTCTACTTAAAGATCACCAAAATCTGATAACAAGGTCAATTACGTACCTGGGTGGGATTGAACCACCAACCTTTTGGTTAATAGCCCTACACACTAACTGATTGCGCCACAGAGACACATTGCAAAAGTATATACTGACAAGGGCTAATAAGCATTCATCTAAAACGTTTCCTAGAAAAACTTTAAAAAGTCAATAATCTGGAGAGTTTTTGTAAGATGTTTCTTCCATCAACCAACGAAGAAACACATTGGTACTTTCCCATGATGAGTGAGTGCTTCAGGATCTCTTGCACTTACATGTGCAGCAGAGTACAGCAATGGAAGCATGCTGGGCCCATAACCCAGAGGTAGGCAGATTGAAACTATCTTCTGCTATATGCATTTTTTTTTTTGTTAATTAAAGTAATCCAAAACTGGGATTGATATTTTGGCTCTTTAACTTTTACCATTTTAATTTGTTTTAATAGTATATTGACAGTATTGTTTTCTTTCAAAAATCCACTTCATTTTCTTTACCCTATTATTAAAATGGTAATTGACAAAAACAAACTACATTGTCACCAGAAGAGCAATACAAAATGTACAAGTGATATATTAAAATCATCTTTCCAGCTTGAATTTCAATGATGCATTGGGGCAACGATTTTGTGAGAAACATCTTCACCCTTAAATAAAGATTTTCTTAATTCCTTACCTGTGTGCTAATTAGATATCACCTTGTTTTCACATTAAACAGACTTCCACATGAGAAAGCAGCAAGGATGCAGTGGCGTTAATGTTTCCTGGTGTCAACCTGTATTATTTCAGTAGACATTGAAATGAGGATGCATCTTGCTGCCTTTCCAATGAAGCAAGTTTAATTTAGTAATAGGTGAAAAACCATCCCTACAAAGGTGTTAATCAGAGTCTTGGCTTTGTGGACACTTTTCAGAGAACAAATTTGTTAGCATAAAAATAAACCAGAAAATGAAGAGCTGTTTAATCACTCAATTGGATTTTTTTGCCAGCATATTTTTTTTCTCTGCAACCCACTGCTAAATTGTGCTTCCTAGCTGATTTTTATAAAATCACTGAATCAAATCTAACTCTGATAACATCAGAGAAGGCCAGGTACCCTACACAATAAGAGGGGGTTTGAAATTTTGACTTGTCTACTTAAAGATCACCAAAATCTGAACACAAGGTCAATTACGTCCCTGGGTGGGATTGAACCACCAACCTTTTGGTTAATAGCCTTACACACTAACCAATTGCGCCACAGAGACACTTTGCAAAAGTACATACTGACAAAATCTAATAAGCATTCATCTAGAACGTTTCCTAGAAAAACTTTAAAAAGTCAATAATCTGGAGAGTTTTTGTAAGATGTTTCTTCCATCAACCAATGAAGAAACACATTGGTACTTTCCCATGATGAGTGAGTGCTTCAGGATCTTTTGCACTTACATGTGCAGCAGAGTACTGCAATGGAAGCATGCTGGGCCCATAACCCAGAGGTAGGCAGATTGAAACTATCCTTTACTATTTGCATTTTTTTTGTTAATTAAAGTAATCCAAAACTGGGATTGATATTTTGGCTCTTTTATTTTTACTTAAAGTACAATAACTTTTACCATTTTAATTTGTTTTGATAGTATATTGACAGTATTGTTTTCTTTCAAAAATCCACTTCATTTTCTTTACCCTATTATTAAAATGGTAATTGACAAAAACAAACTACATTGTCACCAGAAGAGCAATACAAAATGTACAAGTAATATATTAAAATCATCTTTCCAGCTTGAATTTCAATGATGCATTAGGGCAACGATTTTGTGAGAAACATCTTCACCCTTAAATAAAGATTTTCTTAATTCCTTACCTGTGTGATAATTAGATATCACCTTGTTTTCGCATTAAACAGACTTCCACATGAGAAAGCAGCAAGGATGCAGTGGCGTTAATGTTTCCTGGTGTCAACTTGTATTATTTCAGTAGACATTGAAATGAGGATGCATCTTGCTGCCTTTCCAATGAAGCAAGTTTAATTTAGTAATAGGTGAAAAACCATCCCTACAAAGGTGTTAATCAGAGACTTGGCTTTGTGGACACTTTTCAGAGAACAAATTTGTTAGCATAAAAATAAAGCCAGAAAATGAAGAGCTGTTTAATCACTCAATTGGATTTTTTTTGCCAGCATATTTTTTTTCTCTGCAACCCACTGCTAAATTGTGCTTCCTAGCTGTTTTTTATAAAATAACTGAATCAAATCTAACTCTGATTACATCAGAGAAGGCCAGGTACCCTACACAATAAGAGGGGGTTTGAAATTTTGACTTGTCTACTTAAATATCACCAAAATCTGATAACAAGGTCAATTACGTTCCTGGGTGGGATTGAACCACCAACCTTTTGGTTAGTAGCCTTACACACTAACTGATTGCGCCACAGAGACACTTTGCAAAAGTACATACTGACAAATGCTAATAAGCATTCATCTAAAACGTTTCCTAGAAAAACTTAAAAAAGTCAATAATCTGGAGAGTTTTTGTAAGATGTTTCTTCTATCAACCAACGAAGAAACACATTGGTACTTTCCCATGATGAGTGAGTGCTTAAGGATCTCTTGCACTTACATGTGCAGCAGAGTACAGCAATGGAAGCATGCTGGGCCCATAACCCAGAGGTAGGCAGATTGAAACTATCCTCTGCTATATGCATTTTTTTTTGTTAATTAAAGTAATCCAAAACTGGGATTGATATTTTGGCTCTTTTATTTTTACTTAAAGTACAATAACTTTTACCATTTTAATTTGTTTTAATAGTATATTGACAGTATTGTTTTCTTTCAAAAATCCACTTCATTTTCTTTACCCTATTATTAAAATGGTAATTGACAAAAACAAACTACATTGTCACCAGAAGAGCAATACAAAATGTACAAGTGATATATTAAAATCATCTTTCCAGCTTGAATTTCAATGATGCATTAGGGCAACGATTTTGTGAGAAACATCTTCACCCTTAAATAAAGATTTTCTTAATTCCTTACATGTGTGATAATTAGATATCACCTTGTTTTCGCATTAAACAGACTTCCACATGAGAAAGCAGCAAGGATGCAGTGGCGTTAATGTTTCCTGGTGTCAACCTGTATTATTTCAGTAGACATTGAAATGAGGATGCATCTTGCTGCCTTTCCAATAAAGCAAGTTTAATTTAGTAATAGGTTAAAAACCATCCCTACAAAGGTGTTAATCAGAGACTTTGCTTTGTGGACACTTTTCAGAGAACAAATTTGTTAGCATAAAAATAAAGCCAGAAAATGAAGAGCTGTTAAATCACTCAATTGGATTTTTCTGCCAGCATATTTCTTTTTTTCTGCAACCCACTGCTAAATTGTGCTTCCTAGCTGTTTTTATAAAATCACTGAATCAAATCTAACTCTGATTACATCAGAGAAGGCCAGGTACCCTACACCATAACAGGGGGTTTGAAATTTTGACTTGTCTACTTAAAGATCACCAAAATCTGATAACAAGGTCAACTACGTACCTGGGTGGGATTGAACCACCAACTTTTTGGTTAATAGCCCTACACACTAACTGATTGCGCCACAGAGACACATTGCGAAAGTATATACTGACAAGGGCTAATAAGCATTCATCTAAAACGTTTCCTAGAAAAACTTTAAAAAGTCAATAATCTGGAGAGTTTTTGTAAGATGTTTCTTCCATCAACCAACGAAGAAACACATTGGTACTTTCCCATGATGAGTGAGTGCTTCAGGATCTCTTGCACTTACATGTGCAGCAGAGTACAGCAATGGAAGCATGCTGGGCCCATAACCCAGAGGTAGGCAGATTGAAACTATCCTCTGCTATATGCATTTTTTTTTGTTAATTAAAGTAATCCAAAACTGGGATTGATATTTTGGCTCTTTTATTTTTACTTAAAGTACAATAACTTTTACCATTTTAATTTGTTTTAATAGTATATTGACAGTATTGTTTTCTTTCAAAAATCCACTTCATTTTCTTTACCCTATTATTAAAATGGTAATTGACAAAAACAAACTACATTGTCACCAGAAGAGCAATACAAAATGTACAAGTGATATATTAAAATCATCTTTCCAGCTTGAATTTCAATGATGCATTGGGGCAACGATTTTGTGAGAAACATCTTCACCCTTAAATAAAGATTTTCTTAATTCCTTACCTGTGTGCTAATTAAATATCACCTTGTTTTCACATTAAACAGACTTCCACATGAGAAAGCAGCAAGGATGCAGTGGCGTTAATGTTTCCTGGTATCAACTTGTATTATTTCAGTAGACATTGAAATGAGGATGCATCTTGCTGCCTTTCCAATGAAGCAAGTTTAATTTAGTAATAGGTGAAAAACCATCCTTACAAAGGTGTTAATCAGAGACTTGGCTTTGTGGACACTTTTCAGAGAACAAATTTGTTAGCATAAAAATAAAGCCAGAAAATGAAGAGCTGTTTAATCACTCAATTGGATTTTTCTGCCAGCATATTTTTTTTTCTCTGCAACCCACTGCTAAATTGTGCTTCCTAGCTGTTTTTATAAAATCACTGAATCAAATCTAACTCTGATTACATCAGAGAAGGCCAGGTACCCTACACCGTAACAGGGGGTTTGAAATTTTGACTTGTCTACTTAAAGATCACCAAAATATGATAACAAGGGAAATTATGTCCCTGGGTGGGATTGAACCACCAACCTTTTGGTTAATAGCCGTACACACTAACTGATTGCGCCACAGAGACACTTTGCGAAAGTACGCACTGACAAATGCTAATAAGCATTCATCTAAAACGTTTCCTAGAAAAACTTAAAAAAGTCAATAATCTGGAGTGTTTTTGTAAGATGTTTCTTCTATCAACCAACGAAGAAACACATTGGTACTTTCCCATGATGAGTGAGTGCTTCAGGATCTCTTGCACTTACATGTGCAGCAGAGTACAGCAATGGAAGCATGCTGGGCCCATAACCCAGAGGTAGGCAGATTGAAACTATCCTCTGCTATATGCATTTTTTTTTGTTAATTAAAGTAATCCAAAACTGGGATTGATATTTTGGCTCTTTTATTTTTACTTAAAGTACAATAACTTTTACCATTTTAATTTGTTTTAATAGTATATTGACAGTATTGTTTTCTTTCAAAAATCCACTTCATTTTCTTTACCCTATTATTAAAATGGTAATTGACAAAAACAAACTACATTGTCACCAGAAGAGCAATACAAAATGTACAAGTGATATATTAAAATCATCTTTCCAGCTTGAATTTCAATGATGCATTGGGGCAACGATTTTGTGAGAAACATCTTCACCCTTAAATAAAGATTTTCTTAATTCCTTACCTGTGTGCTAATTAGATATCACCTTGTTTTCATATTAAACAGACTTCCACATGAGAAAGCAGCAAGGATGCAGTGGCGTTAATGTTTCCTGGTGTCAACTTGTATTATTTCAGTAGACATTGAAATGAGGATGCATCTTGCTGCCTTTCCAATGAAGCAAGTTTAATTTAGTAATAGGTGAAAAACCATCCTTACAAAGGTGTTAATCAGAGACTTGGCTTTGTGGACACTTTTCAGAGAACAAATTTGTTAGCATAAAAATAAAGCCAGAAAATGAAGAGCTGTTTAATCACTCAATTGGATTTTTCTGCCAGCATATTTTTTTTCTCTGCAAACCACTGCTAAATTGTGCTTCCTAGCTGTTTTTATAAAATCAATGAATCAAATCTAACTCTGATTACATCAGAGAAGGCCAGGTACCCTACACCATAAGAGGGGGTTTGAAATTTTGACTTGTCAACTTAAAGATCACCAAAATCTGATAACAAGATCAATTACATCCCTGGGTAAGATTGAACCACCAACCTTTTAGTTAATAGCCGTACACACTAACTGATTGCGCCACAAAGACACTTTGCGAAAGTGCATACTGACAAAGGCTAATAAGCATTCATCTAAAACGTTTCCTAGAAAAACTTTAAAAAGTCAATAATCTGGAGAGTTTTTATAAGATGTTTCTTCCATCAACCAACGAAGAAACACATTGGTACTTTCCCATGATGAGTGAGTGCTTCAGGATCTCTTGCACTTTCATGTGTAGCAGAGTACAGCAATGGAAGCATGCTGGGCTCATAACCCAGAGGTAGGCAGATTGAAACTATCCTCTGCTGTATGCTTTTTTTTTTAAATTAAAGTAATCCAAAACTGGGATTGATATTTTGGCTCTTTTATTTTTACTTAAAGTACAATAACTTTTACCATTTTAATTTGTTTTAATAGTATATTGACAGTATTGTTTTCTTTCAAAAATCTACTTCATTTTCTTTACCCTATTATTAAAATGG
The DNA here is from genome assembly GCF_028390025.1 of Pseudophryne corroboree. Taxonomy (NCBI): domain Eukaryota; kingdom Metazoa; phylum Chordata; class Amphibia; order Anura; family Myobatrachidae; genus Pseudophryne; species Pseudophryne corroboree. The sequence continues at coordinate 74,045 of NW_026968598.1, forward strand.
TAATTGACAAAAACAAACTACATTGTCACCAGAAGAGCAATACAAAATGTACAAGTGATATATTAAAATCATCTTTCCAGCTTGAATTTCAATGATGCATTGGGGCAACGATTTTGTGAGAAACATCTTCACCCTTAAATAAAGATTTTCTTAATTCCTTACCTGTGTGCTAATTAGATATCACCTTGTTTTCGCATTAAACAGACTTCCACATGAGAAAGCAGCAAGGATGCAGTGGCGTTAATGTTTCCTGGTGTCAACTTGTATTATTTCAGTAGACATTGAAATGAGGATGCATCTTGCTGCCTTTCCAATGAAGCAAGTTTAATTTAGTAATAGGTGAAAAACCATCCCTACAAAGGTGTTAATCAGAGACTTGGCTTTGTGGACACTTTTCAGAGAACAAATTTGTTAGCATAAAAATAAAGCCAGAAAATGAAGAGCTGTTTAATCACTCAATTGGATTTTTTTTGCCAGCATATTTTTTTTCTCTGCAACCCACTGCTAAATTGTGCTTCCTAGCTGTTTTTTATAAAATAACTGAATCAAATCTAACTCTGATTACATCAGAGAAGGCCAGGTACCCTACACAATAAGAGGGGGTTTGAAATTTTGACTTGTCTACTTAAATATCACCAAAATCTGATAACAAGGTCAATTACGTTCCTGGGTGGGATTGAACCACCAACCTTTTGGTTAATAGCCTTACACACTAACTGATTGCGCCACAGAGACACTTTGCAAAAGTACATACTGACAAATGCTAATAAGCATTCATCTAAAACGTTTCCTAGAAAAACTTAAAAAAGTCAATAATCTGGAGAGTTTTTGTAAGATGTTTCTTCTATCAACCAACGAAGAAACACATTGGTACTTTCCCATGATGAGTGAGTGCTTCAGGATCTCTTGCACTTACATGTGCAGCAGAGTACAGCAATGGAAGCATGCTGGGCCCATAACCCAGAGGTAGGCAGATTGAAACTATCCTCTGCTATATGCATTTTTTTTTGTTAATTAAAGTAATCCAAAACTGGGATTGATATTTTGGCTCTTTTATTTTTACTTAAAGTACAATAACTTTTACCATTTTAATTTGTTTTAATAGTATATTGACAGTATTGTTTTCTTTCAAAAATCCACTTCATTTTCTTTACCCTATTATTAAAATGGTAATTGACAAAAACAAACTACATTGTCACCAGAAGAGCAATACAAAATGTACAAGTGATATATTAAAATCATCTTTCCAGCTTGAATTTCAATGATGCATTGGGGCAACGATTTTGTGAGAAACATCTTCACCCTTAAATAAAGATTTTCTTAATTCCTTACCTGTGTGCTAATTAAATATCACCTTGTTTTCACATTAAACAGACTTCCACATGAGAAAGCAGCAAGGATGCAGTGGCGTTAATGTTTCCTGGTGTCAACCTGTATTATTTCAGTAGACATTGAAATGAGGATGCATCTTGCTGCCTTTCCAATGAAGCAAGTTTAATTTAGTAATAGGTGAAAAACCATCCCTACAAAGGTGTTAATCAGAGACTTTGCTTTGTGGACACTTTTCAGAGAACAAATTTGTTAGCATAAAAATAAAGCCAGAAAATGAAGAGCTGTTAAATCACTCAATTGGATTTTTCTGCCAGCATATTTCTTTTTCTCTGCAACCCACTGCTAAATTGTGCTTCCTAGCTGTTTTTATAAAATCACTGAATCAAATCTAACTCTGATCACATCAGAGAAGGCCAGGTACCCTACACCATAACAGGGGGTTTGAAATTTTGACTTGTCTACTTAAAGATCACCAAAATCTGATAACAAGGTCAATTACGTACCTGGGTGGGATTGAACCACCAACCTTTTGGTTAATAGCCCTACACACTAACTGATTGCGCCACAGAGACACATTGCAAAAGTATATACTGACAAGGGCTAATAAGCATTCATCTAAAACGTTTCCTAGAAAAACTTTAAAAAGTCAATAATCTGGAGAGTTTTTGTAAGATGTTTCTTCCATCAACCAACGAAGAAACACATTGGTACTTTCCCATGATGAGTGAGTGCTTCAGGATCTCTTGCACTTACATGTGCAGCAGAGTACAGCAATGGAAGCATGCTGGGCCCATAACCCAGAGGTAGGCAGATTGAAACTATCTTCTGCTATATGCATTTTTTTTTTTGTTAATTAAAGTAATCCAAAACTGGGATTGATATTTTGGCTCTTTAACTTTTACCATTTTAATTTGTTTTAATAGTATATTGACAGTATTGTTTTCTTTCAAAAATCCACTTCATTTTCTTTACCCTATTATTAAAATGGTAATTGACAAAAACAAACTACATTGTCACCAGAAGAGCAATACAAAATGTACAAGTGATATATTAAAATCATCTTTCCAGCTTGAATTTCAATGATGCATTGGGGCAACGATTTTGTGAGAAACATCTTCACCCTTAAATAAAGATTTTCTTAATTCCTTACCTGTGTGCTAATTAGATATCACCTTGTTTTCACATTAAACAGACTTCCACATGAGAAAGCAGCAAGGATGCAGTGGCGTTAATGTTTCCTGGTGTCAACCTGTATTATTTCAGTAGACATTGAAATGAGGATGCATCTTGCTGCCTTTCCAATGAAGCAAGTTTAATTTAGTAATAGGTGAAAAACCATCCCTACAAAGGTGTTAATCAGAGTCTTGGCTTTGTGGACACTTTTCAGAGAACAAATTTGTTAGCATAAAAATAAACCAGAAAATGAAGAGCTGTTTAATCACTCAATTGGATTTTTTTGCCAGCATATTTTTTTTCTCTGCAACCCACTGCTAAATTGTGCTTCCTAGCTGATTTTTATAAAATCACTGAATCAAATCTAACTCTGATAACATCAGAGAAGGCCAGGTACCCTACACAATAAGAGGGGGTTTGAAATTTTGACTTGTCTACTTAAAGATCACCAAAATCTGAACACAAGGTCAATTACGTCCCTGGGTGGGATTGAACCACCAACCTTTTGGTTAATAGCCTTACACACTAACCAATTGCGCCACAGAGACACTTTGCAAAAGTACATACTGACAAAATCTAATAAGCATTCATCTAGAACGTTTCCTAGAAAAACTTTAAAAAGTCAATAATCTGGAGAGTTTTTGTAAGATGTTTCTTCCATCAACCAATGAAGAAACACATTGGTACTTTCCCATGATGAGTGAGTGCTTCAGGATCTTTTGCACTTACATGTGCAGCAGAGTACTGCAATGGAAGCATGCTGGGCCCATAACCCAGAGGTAGGCAGATTGAAACTATCCTTTACTATTTGCATTTTTTTTGTTAATTAAAGTAATCCAAAACTGGGATTGATATTTTGGCTCTTTTATTTTTACTTAAAGTACAATAACTTTTACCATTTTAATTTGTTTTGATAGTATATTGACAGTATTGTTTTCTTTCAAAAATCCACTTCATTTTCTTTACCCTATTATTAAAATGGTAATTGACAAAAACAAACTACATTGTCACCAGAAGAGCAATACAAAATGTACAAGTAATATATTAAAATCATCTTTCCAGCTTGAATTTCAATGATGCATTAGGGCAACGATTTTGTGAGAAACATCTTCACCCTTAAATAAAGATTTTCTTAATTCCTTACCTGTGTGATAATTAGATATCACCTTGTTTTCGCATTAAACAGACTTCCACATGAGAAAGCAGCAAGGATGCAGTGGCGTTAATGTTTCCTGGTGTCAACTTGTATTATTTCAGTAGACATTGAAATGAGGATGCATCTTGCTGCCTTTCCAATGAAGCAAGTTTAATTTAGTAATAGGTGAAAAACCATCCCTACAAAGGTGTTAATCAGAGACTTGGCTTTGTGGACACTTTTCAGAGAACAAATTTGTTAGCATAAAAATAAAGCCAGAAAATGAAGAGCTGTTTAATCACTCAATTGGATTTTTTTTGCCAGCATATTTTTTTTCTCTGCAACCCACTGCTAAATTGTGCTTCCTAGCTGTTTTTTATAAAATAACTGAATCAAATCTAACTCTGATTACATCAGAGAAGGCCAGGTACCCTACACAATAAGAGGGGGTTTGAAATTTTGACTTGTCTACTTAAATATCACCAAAATCTGATAACAAGGTCAATTACGTTCCTGGGTGGGATTGAACCACCAACCTTTTGGTTAGTAGCCTTACACACTAACTGATTGCGCCACAGAGACACTTTGCAAAAGTACATACTGACAAATGCTAATAAGCATTCATCTAAAACGTTTCCTAGAAAAACTTAAAAAAGTCAATAATCTGGAGAGTTTTTGTAAGATGTTTCTTCTATCAACCAACGAAGAAACACATTGGTACTTTCCCATGATGAGTGAGTGCTTAAGGATCTCTTGCACTTACATGTGCAGCAGAGTACAGCAATGGAAGCATGCTGGGCCCATAACCCAGAGGTAGGCAGATTGAAACTATCCTCTGCTATATGCATTTTTTTTTGTTAATTAAAGTAATCCAAAACTGGGATTGATATTTTGGCTCTTTTATTTTTACTTAAAGTACAATAACTTTTACCATTTTAATTTGTTTTAATAGTATATTGACAGTATTGTTTTCTTTCAAAAATCCACTTCATTTTCTTTACCCTATTATTAAAATGGTAATTGACAAAAACAAACTACATTGTCACCAGAAGAGCAATACAAAATGTACAAGTGATATATTAAAATCATCTTTCCAGCTTGAATTTCAATGATGCATTAGGGCAACGATTTTGTGAGAAACATCTTCACCCTTAAATAAAGATTTTCTTAATTCCTTACATGTGTGATAATTAGATATCACCTTGTTTTCGCATTAAACAGACTTCCACATGAGAAAGCAGCAAGGATGCAGTGGCGTTAATGTTTCCTGGTGTCAACCTGTATTATTTCAGTAGACATTGAAATGAGGATGCATCTTGCTGCCTTTCCAATAAAGCAAGTTTAATTTAGTAATAGGTTAAAAACCATCCCTACAAAGGTGTTAATCAGAGACTTTGCTTTGTGGACACTTTTCAGAGAACAAATTTGTTAGCATAAAAATAAAGCCAGAAAATGAAGAGCTGTTAAATCACTCAATTGGATTTTTCTGCCAGCATATTTCTTTTTTTCTGCAACCCACTGCTAAATTGTGCTTCCTAGCTGTTTTTATAAAATCACTGAATCAAATCTAACTCTGATTACATCAGAGAAGGCCAGGTACCCTACACCATAACAGGGGGTTTGAAATTTTGACTTGTCTACTTAAAGATCACCAAAATCTGATAACAAGGTCAACTACGTACCTGGGTGGGATTGAACCACCAACTTTTTGGTTAATAGCCCTACACACTAACTGATTGCGCCACAGAGACACATTGCGAAAGTATATACTGACAAGGGCTAATAAGCATTCATCTAAAACGTTTCCTAGAAAAACTTTAAAAAGTCAATAATCTGGAGAGTTTTTGTAAGATGTTTCTTCCATCAACCAACGAAGAAACACATTGGTACTTTCCCATGATGAGTGAGTGCTTCAGGATCTCTTGCACTTACATGTGCAGCAGAGTACAGCAATGGAAGCATGCTGGGCCCATAACCCAGAGGTAGGCAGATTGAAACTATCCTCTGCTATATGCTTTTTTTTTGTTAATTAAAGTAATCCAAAACTGGGATTGATATTTTGGCTCTTTTATTTTTACTTAAAGTACAATAACTTTTACCATTTTAATTTGTTTTAATAGTATATTGACAGTATTGTTTTCTTTCAAAAATCCACTTCATTTTCTTTACCCTATTTTTAAAATGGTAATTGACAAAAACAAAACTACATTGTCACCAGAAGAGCAATACAAAATGTACAAGTGATATATTAAAATCATCTTTCCAGCTTGAATTTCAATGATGCATTGGGGCAACGATTTTGTGAGAAACATCTTCACCCTTAAATAAAGATTTTCTTAATTCCTTACCTGTGTGATAATTAGATATCACCTTGTTTTCGCATTAAACAGACTTCCACATGAGAAAACAGCAAGGATGCAGTGGCGTTAATGTTTCCTGGTGTCAACTTGTATTATTTCAGTAGACATTGAAATGAGGATGCATCTTGCTGCCTTTCCAATGAAGCAAGTTTAATTTAGTAATAGGTGAAAAACCATCCTTACAAAGGTGTTAATCAGAGACTTGGCTTTGTGGACACTTTTCAGAGAACAAATTTGTTAGCATAAAAATAAAGCCAGAAAATGAAGAGCTGTTTAATCACTCAATTGGATTTTTCTGCCAGCATATTTTTTTTCTCTGCAAACCACTGCTAAATTGTGCTTCCTAGCTGTTTTTATAAAATCAATGAATCAAATCTAACTCTGATTACATCAGAGAAGGCCAGGTACCCTACACCATAAGAGGGGGTTTGAAATTTTGACTTGTCTACTTAAAGATCACCAAAATCTGATCACAAGATCAATTACATCCCTGGGTGGGATTGAACCACCAACCTTTTAGTTAATAGCCGTACACACTAACTGATTGCGCCACAGAGACACTTTGCGAAAGTGCATACTGACAAAGGCTAATAAACATTCATCTAAAACGTTTCCTAGAAAAACTTTAAAAAGTCAATAATCTGGAGAGTTTTTGTAAGATGTTTCTTCCATCAACCAACGAAGAAACACATTGGTACTTTCCCATGATGAGTGAGTGCTTAAGGATCTCTTGCACTTACATGTGCAGCAGAGTACAGCAATGGAAGCATGCTGGGCTCATAACCCAGAGGTAGGCAGATTGAAACTATCCTCTGCTGTATGCTTTTTTTTTTTAATTAAAGTAATCCAAAACTGGGATTGATATTTTGGCTCTTTTATTTTTACTTAAAGTACAATAACTTTTACCATTTTAATTTGTTTTAATAGTATATTGACAGTATTGTTTTCTTTCAAAAATACACTTAATTTTCTTTACCCTATTATTAAAATGGTAATTGACAGAAACAAACTACATTGTCACCAGAAGAGCAATACAAAATGTACAAGTGATATATTAAAATCATCTTTCCAGCTTGAATTTCAATGATGCATTTGGGCAACGATCTTGTGAGAAACATCTTCACCCTTAAATAAAGATTTTCTTAATTCCTTACCTGTGTGCTAATTAGATATCACCTTGTTTTCGCATTAAACAGACTTCCACATGAGAAAGCAGCAAGGATGCAGTGGCGTTAATGTTTCCTGGTGTCAACTTGTATTATTTCAGTAGACATTGAAATGAGGATGCATCTTGCTGCCTTTCCAATGAAGCAAGTTTAATTTAGTAATAGGTGAAAAACCATCCCTACAAAGGTGTTAATCAGAGACTTGGCTTTGTGGACACTTTTCAGAGAACAAATTTGTTAGCATAAAAATAAAGCCAGAAAATGAAGAGCTGTTTAATCACTCAATTGGATTTTTTTTGCCAGCATATTTTTTTTCTTTGCAACCCACTGCTAAATTGTGCTTCCTAGCTGTTTTTTTTATAAAATAACTGAATCAAATCTAACTCTGATTACATCAGAGAAGGCCAGGTACCCTACACAATAAGAGGGGGTTTGAAATTTTGACTTGTCTACTTAAATATCACCAAAATCTGATAACAAGGTCAATTACGTTCCTGGGTGGGATTGAACCACCAACCTTTTGGTTAATAGCCTTACACACTAACTGATTGCGCCACAGAGACACTTTGCAAAAGTACATACTGACAAATGCTAATAAGCATTCATCTAAAACGTTTCCTAGAAAAACTTAAAAAAGTCAATAATCTGGAGAGTTTTTGTAAGATGTTTCTTCTATCAACCAACGAAGAAACACATTGGTACTTTCCCATGATGAGTGAGTGCTTCAGGATCTCTTGCACTTACATGTGCAGCAGAGTACAGCAATGGAAGCATGCTGGGCCCATAACCCAGAGGTAGGCAGATTGAAACTATCCTCTGCTATATGCATTTTTTTTTGTTAATTAAAGTAATCCAAAACTGGGATTGATATTTTGGCTCTTTTATTTTTACTTAAAGTACAATAACTTTTACCATTTTAATTTGTTTTAATAGTATATTGACAGTATTGTTTTCTTTCAAAAATCCACTTCATTTTCTTTACCCTATTATTAAAATGGTAATTGACAAAAACAAACTACATTGTCACCAGAAGAGCAATACAAAATGTACAAGTGATATATTAAAATCATCTTTCCATCTTGAATTTCAATGATGCATTAGGGCAACGATTTTGTGAGAAACATCTTCACCCTTAAATAAAGATTTTCTTAATTCCTTACCTGTGTGATAATTAGATATCACCTTGTTTTCGCATTAAACAGACTTCCACATGAGAAAGCAGCAAGGATGCAGTGGCGTTAATGTTTCCTGGTGTCAACCTGTATTATTTCAGTAGACATTGAAATGAGGATGCATCTTGCTGCCTTTCCAATGAAGCAAGTTTAATTTAGTAATAGGTGAAAAACCATCCCTACAAAGGTGTTAATCAGAGACTTTGCTTTGTGGACACTTTTCAGAGAACAAATTTGTTAGCATAAAAATAAAGCCAGAAAATGAAGAGCTGTTAAATCACTCAATTGGATTTTTCTGCCAGCATATTTCTTTTTCTCTGCAACCCACTGCTAAATTGTGCTTCCTAGCTGTTTTTATAAAATCACTGAATCAAATCTAACTCTGATTACATCAGAGAAGGCCAGGTACCCTACACCATAACAGGGGGTTTGAAATTTTGACTTGTCTACTTAAAGATCACCAAAATCTGATAACAAGGTCAACTACGTACCTGGGTGGGATTGAACCACCAACTTTTTGGTTAATAGCCCTACACACTAACTGATTGCGCCACAGAGACACATTGCGAAAGTATATACTGACAAGGGCTAATAAGCATTCATCTAAAACGTTTCCTA
>NW_026968599.1:0-83000 GCF_028390025.1 Pseudophryne corroboree
GGAATATATCATGTTTAGTACCTTGGACATTGTAACTTATTTACTTAAATCTCTGATATATTTTGTGTCTTTTGTGTTCTGACTGGGTAGCTCAGTTGGTAGAGTGTTGGTCTTGCACTTTCAATGTACACCTCACATAGGTTTGAGTCCCATGTAAGTTTATTTTTATTTTACTAGTCTGCATTGTGGTTTGTGGCTCAATACCATGTAATGCATATGTCTTTTAACAACAGTAGTCAAGTTTTCCAATGTACTTGTTAGTGAAACCAAATAGATAGCTTTATTTTCTCTTTGTTTCCTCAAATTTTTAATGCATATCTTTTACAACTTTTGTAGTAAAGTATTCTAATGACTTGTTTATGACACCCCATAGAATATATCATGTTTAGTACCTTGGACATTGTAGCTTATTTACTTAAATCTCTGATATATTTTAAATATTTTGTGTTCAGACTGGGTAGCTCAGTTGGTAGAGTGTTGGTCTTGCACTATCAATGTAAACCTCACATAGGTTTGAATCCCATGTAAGTTTGTTTTTATTTTACTAGTCTGCACTGTGGTTTGTGGCTCAATACCATGTAATGCATATGTCTTTTAACAACAGTAGTCAAGTCTTCCAATGTACTTGTTAGTGAAACCCAATAGATAGCTTTATTTTCTCTTTGTTTCTTCAAATATTGAATGCATATGTCTTATAACTTTAGAAGTAAAGTAATCTAATGACTTGCTTATGACACCCCATAGAATATATCCTGTTTAGTACCTTGGAAATTGTAGCTTATTTACTTAAATATCTGATATATTTTATGTATGTTGTGTTTAGACTGGGTAGCTCAGTTGGTAGATTGTTAGTCTTGCACTATCAATGTAAACCTCACATAGCTTTGAATCCCATGTAAGTTTGTTTTTATTTTACTAGTCTGCATTGTGGTTTGTGCTCAATACCATGTAATGCATATGTCTTTTAACAACAGTAGTAAAGTCTTCCAATGTACTTGTTAGTGAAACCCAATAGATAGCTTTATTTTCTCTTTGTTTCCTCAAATTTTTAATGCATATCTTTTACAACTTTTGTAGTAAAGTATTCTAATGACTTGCTTATGACACCCCATAGAATATATCATGTTTAGTACCTTAGACATTGTATCTTATTTACTTAAATCTCTGATATATTTGATGTTTTCTGTGTTCAGACTGGGTAGCTCAGTTGGTAGAGTGTTGGTCTTGCACTATCAATGTAGATCAGTTGGTAGAGTGTTGGTCTTGCACTATCAATGTAAACGCCACATAGGTTTCAATCCCATGTAAGTTGTTTTTATTTTACTAGTCTGCATTGTGGTTTGTGGCTCAATACCATGTAATGCATATGTCTTTTAACAACAGTAGTCAAGTCTTCCAATTTACTTGTTAGTGAAACCCAATAGATAGCTTTATTTTCTCTTTGTTTCCTTAAATTTTTAATGCATATCTTTTACAACTTTTGTAGTAAAGTATTCTAATGACTTGCTTATGACACCCCATAGAATATATCCTGTTTAGTACCTTGGACATTGTAGCTTATTTACTTAAATATCTGATATATTTTACGTATGTCGTGTTCAGACTGGGTAGCTCAGATGGCAGAGTGTTAGTCTTGCACTATCAATGTAAACCTCACATATGTTTGAATCCCATGTAAGTTTGTTTTTATTTTACTAGTCTGCATTGTGGTTTGTGGCTCAATACCATGTAATGCATATGTCTTTTAACAACAGTAGTAAAGTCTTCCAATGTACTTGTTAGTGAAACCCAATAGATAGCTTTATTTTCTCTTTGTTTCCTCAAATTTTTAATGCATATCTTTTACAACTTTTGTAGTAAAGTATTCTAATGACTTGCTTATGACACCCCATAGAATATATCATGTTTAGTACCTTAGACATTGTATCTTATTTACTTAAATCTCTGATATATTTGATGTTTTCTGTGTTCAGACTGGGTAGCTCAGTTGGTAGAGTATTGGTCTTGCACTATCAATGTAGATCAGTTGGTAGAGTGTTGGTCTTGCACTATCAATGTAAACGCCACATAGGTTTCAATCCCATGTAAGTTTTTTTTATTTTACTAGTCTGCATTGTGGTTTGTGGCTCAATACCATGTAATGCATATGTCTTTTAACAACAGTAGTCAAGTTTTCCAATGTACTTGTTAGTGAAACCAAATAGATAGCTTTATTTTCTCTTTGTTTCCTCAAATTTTTTATGCATATCTTTTACAACTTTTGCAGTAAAGTATTCTAATGACTTGCTTATGACACCCCATGGAATATATCATGTTTAGTACCTTGGACATTGTAGCTTATTTACTTAAATCTCTGATATATATTATGCATGTTGTGTTCAGACTGGGTAGCTCAGTTGGTAGAGTGTTGGTCTTGCACTATCAATGTAAACCTAACATAGGTTTGAATCCCATGTAAGTTTATTTTTATTTTACTAGTCTGCATTGTGGTTTGTGGCTCAATACCATGTAATTCATATGTCTTTTAACAACAGTAGTCAAGTTTTCCAATGTACTTGTTAGTGAAACCCAATAGATAGCTTTATTTTCTCTTTGTTTCCTCAAATTTTTAATGCATATCTTTTACAACTTTTGTAGTAAAGTATTCTAATGACTTGCTTATGACACCCCATAGAATATATCATGTTTAGTACCTTGGACATTATAGCTTATTTACTTAAATCTCTGATATATTTTATGTCTCTTGTGTTCAGACTGGGTAACTCGGTTGGTAGAGTGTTGGTCATGCACTATCAATTTAAACCTCATATAGGTTTGAATCCCATGTAAGTTTGTTTTTATTTTACTAGTATGCATTGTGGTTTGTGGCTCAATACCATGTAATGCATATGTCTTTTAACAACAGTAGTCAAGTCTTCCAATGTACTTGTTAGTGAAACCCAATAGATAGCTTTATTTTCTCTTTGTTTCCTCAAATTTTTAATGCATATCTTTTACAACTTTTGTAGTAAAGTATTCTAATGACTTGCTTAGGACACCCCATAGAATATATCATGTTTAGTACCTTAGACATTGTAGCTTATTTACTTAAATCTCTGATATATTTGTTGCCTTCAGTGTTCAGACTGGGTAGCTCAGTTGGTAGAGTGTTGGTCTTGCACTATCAATGTAGATCAGTTGGTAAAGTGTTGGACTTGCACTATCAATTTAAACCTCATATAGGTTTTAATCCCATGTAAGTTTATTTTTATTTTACTAGTATGCATTGTGGTTTGTGGCTCAATACCATGTAATGCATATGTGTTTTAACAACAGTAGTCAAGTTTTCCAATGTACTTGTTAGTGAAACCAAATAGATAGCTTTATTTTCTCTTTGTTTCCTCAAATTTTTAATGCATATCTTTTACAACTTTTGTAGTAAAGTATTCTAATGACTTGCTTATGACACCCCATAGAATATATCCTGTTTAGTACCTTGGACATTGTAGCTTATTTACTTAAATATCTGATATATTTTATGTATGTTGTGTTTAGACTGGGTAGCTCAGTTGGTAGAGTGTTAGTCTTGCACTATCAATGTAAACCTCACATAGCTTTGAATCCCATGTAAGTTTGTTTTTATTTTACTAGTCTGCATTGTGGTTTGTGGCTCAATACCATGTAATGCATATGTCTTTTAACAACAGTAGTAAAGTCTTCCAATGTACTTGTTAGTGAAACCCAATAGATAGCTTTATTTTCTCTTTGTTTCCTCAAATTTTTAATGCATATCTTTTACAACTTTTGTAGTAAAGTATTCTAATGACTTGCTTATGACACCCCATAGAATATATCATGTTTAGTACCTTAGACATTGTATCTTATTTACTTAAATCTCTGATATATTTGATGTTTTCTGTGTTCAGACTGGGTAGCTCAGTTGGTAGAGTGTTGGTCTTGCACTATCAATGTAGATCAGTTGGTAGAGTGTTGGTCTTGCACTATCAATGTAAACGCCACATAGGTTTCAATCCCATGTAAGTTGTTTTTATTTTACTAGTCTGCATTGTGGTTTGTGGCTCAATACCATGTAATGCATATGTCTTTTAACAACAGTAGTCAAGTCTTCCAATGTACTTGTTAGTGAAACCCAATAGATAGCTTTATTTTCTCTTTGTTTCCTTAAATTTTTAATGCATATCTTTTACAACTTTTGTAGTAAAGTATTCTAATGACTTGCTTATGACACCCCATAGAATATATCCTGTTTAGTACCTTGGACATTGTAGCTTATTTACTTAAATATCTGATATATTTTACGTATGTCGTGTTCAGACTGGGTAGCTCAGATGGCAGAGTGTTAGTCTTGCACTATCAATGTAAACCTCACATATGTTTGAATCCCATGTAAGTTTGTTTTTATTTTACTAGTCTGCATTGTGGTTTGTGGCTCAATACCATGTAATGCATATGTCTTTTAACAACAGTAGTAAAGTCTTCCAATGTACTTGTTAGTGAAACCCAATAGATAGCTTTATTTTCTCTTTGTTTCCTCAAATTTTTAATGCATATCTTTTACAACTTTTGTAGTAAAGTATTCTAATGACTTGCTTATGACACCCCATAGAATATATCATGTTTAGTACCTTAGACATTGTATCTTATTTACTTAAATCTCTGATATATTTGATGTTTTCTGTGTTCAGACTGGGTAGCTCAGTTGGTAGAGTATTGGTCTTGCACTATCAATGTAGATCAGTTGGTAGAGTGTTGGTCTTGCACTATCAATGTAAACGCCACATAGGTTTCAATCCCATGTAAGTTTTTTTTATTTTACTAGTCTGCATTGTGGTTTGTGGCTCAATACCATGTAATGCATATGTCTTTAACAACAGTAGTCAAGTTTTCCAATGTACTTGTTAGTGAAACCAAATAGATAGCTTTATTTTCTCTTTGTTTCCTCAAATTTTTTATGCATATCTTTTACAACTTTTGCAGTAAAGTATTCTAATGACTTGCTTATGACACCCCATGGAATATATCATGTTTAGTACCTTGGACATTGTAGCTTATTTACTTAAATCTCTGATATATATTATGCATGTTGTGTTCAGACTGGGTAGCTCAGTTGGTAGAGTGTTGGTCTTGCACTATCAATGTAAACCTAACATAGGTTTGAATCCCATGTAAGTTTATTTTTATTTTACTAGTCTGCATTGTGGTTTGTGGCTCAATACCATGTAATGCATATGTCTTTTAACAACAGTAGTCAAGTCTTCCAATGTACTTGTTAGTGAAACCCAATAGATAGCTTTATTTTCTCTTTGTTTCTTCAAATATTGAATGCATATGTCTTATAACTTTAGAAGTAAAGTATTCTAATGACTTGCTTATGACACCCCGTAGAATATATCCTGTTTAGTACCTTGGAAATTGTAGCTTATTTACTTAAATATCTGATATATTTTATGTATGTTGTGTTTAGACTGGGTAGCTCAGTTGGTAGAGTGTTAGTCTTGCACTATCAATGTAAACCTCACATAGCTTTGAATCCCATGTAAGTTTGTTTTTATTTTACTAGTCTGCATTGTGGTTTGTGGCTCAATACCATGTAATGCATATGTCTTTTAACAACAGTAGTAAAGTCTTCCAATGTACTTGTTAGTGAAACCCAATAGATAGCTTTATTTTCTCTTTGTTTCCTCAAATTTTTAATGCATATCTTTTACAACTTTTGTAGTAAAGTATTCTAATGACTTGCTTATGACACCCCATAGAATATATCATGTTTAGTACCTTAGACATTGTATCTTATTTACTTAAATCTCTGATATATTTGATGTTTTCTGTGTTCAGACTGGGTAGCTCAGTTGGTAGAGTGTTGGTCTTGCACTATCAATGTAGATCAGTTGGTTGAGTGTTGGTCTTGCAGTATCAATGTAAACGCCACATAGGTTTCAATCCCATGTAAGTTTTTTTTATTTTACTAGTCTGCATTGTGGTTTGTGGCTCAATACCATGTAATGCATATGTCTTTTAACAACAGTAGTCAAGTTTTCCAATGTACTTGTTAGTGAAACCAAATAGATAGCTTTATTTTCTCTTTGTTTCCTCAAATTTTTTATGCATATCTTTTACAACTTTTGCAGTAAAGTATTCTAATGACTTGCTTATGACACCCCATGGAATATATCATGTTTAGTACCTTGGACATTGTAGCTTATTTACTTAAATCTCTGATATATTTTATGTCTCTTGTGTTCAGACTGGGTAACTCGGTTGGTAGAGTGTTGGTCATGCACTATCAATTTAAACCTCATATAGGTTTGAATCCCATGTAAGTTTGTTTTTATTTTACTAGTATGCATTGTGGTTTGTGGCTCAATAACATGTAATGCATATGTCTTTTAACAACAGTAGTCAAGTCTTCCAATGTACTTGTTAGTGAAACCCAATAGATAGCTTTATTTTCTCTTTGTTTCCTCAAATTTTTAATGCATATCTTTTACAACTTTTGTAGTAAAGTATTCTAATGACTTGCTTAGGACACCCCATAGAATATATCATGTTTAGTACCTTAGACATTGTAGCTTATTTACTTAAATCTCTGATATATTTGTTGCCTTCAGTGTTCAGACTGGGTAGCTCAGTTGGTAGAGTGTTGGTCTTGCACTATCAATGTAGATCAGTTGGTAAAGTGTTGGACTTGCACTATCAATTTAAACCTCATATAGGTTTTAATCCCATGTAAGTTTATTTTTATTTTACTAGTATGCATTGTGGTTTGTGGCTCAATACCATGTAATGCATATGTCTTTTAACAACAGTAGTCAAGTTTTCCAATGTACTTGTTAGTGAAACCAAATAGATAGCTTTATTTTCTCTTTGTTTCCTCAAATTTTTTATGCATATCTTTTACAACTTTTGCAGTAAAGTATTCTAATGACTTGCTTATGACACCCCATGGAATATATCATGTTTAGTACCTTGGACGTTGTAGCTTATTTACTTAAATCTCTGATATATATTATGCATGTTGTGTTCAGACTGGGTAGCTCAGTTGGTAGAGTGTTGGTCTTGCACTATCAATGTAAACCTAACATAGGTTTGAATCCCATGTAAGTTTATTTTTATTTTACTAGTCTGCATTGTGGTTTGTGGCTCAATACCATGTAATTCATATGTCTTTTAACAACAGTAGTCAAGTTTTCCAATGTACTTGTTAGTGAAACCCAATAGATAGCTTTATTTTCTCTTTGTTTCCTCAAATTTTTAATGCATATCTTTTACAACTTTTGTAGTAAAGTATTCTAATGACTTGCTTATGACACCCCATAGAATATATCATGTTTAGTACCTTGGACATTATAGCTTATTTACTTAAATCTCTGATATATTTTATGTCTCTTGTGTTCAGACTGGGTAACTCGGTTGGTAGAGTGTTGGTCATGCACTATCAATTTAAACCTCATATAGGTTTGAATCCCATGTAAGTTTGTTTTTATTTTACTAGTATGCATTGTGGTTTGTGGCTCAATACCATGTAATGCATATGTCTTTTAACAACAGTAGTCAAGTCTTCCAATGTACTTGTTAGTGAAACCCAATAGATAGCTTTATTTTCTCTTTGTTTCCTCAAATTTTTAATGCATATCTTTTACAACTTTTGTAGTAAAGTATTCTAATGACTTGCTTAGGACACCCCATAGAATATATCATGTTTAGTACCTTAGACATTGTAGCTTATTTACTTAAATCTCTGATATATTTGTTGCCTTCAGTGTTCAGACTGGGTAGCTCAGTTGGTAGAGTGTTGGTCTTGCACTATCAATGTAGATCAGTTGGTAAAGTGTTGGTCTTGCACTATCAATTTAAACCTCCAATAGGTTTGAATCCCATGTAAGTTTATTTTTTTTTTACTAGTATGCATTTTGGTTTGTGGCTCAATACCATGTAATGCATATGTCTTTTATCAACAGTAGTAAAGCTTTCCAATGTACTTGTTAGTGAAACCAAATAGATAGCTTTATTTTCTCTTTGTTTCCTCAAATTTTTTATGCATATATTTTACAACTTTTGTAGTAAAGTATTCTAATGACTTGCTTATGACACCCCATGGAATATATCATGTTTAGTACCTTGGACATTGTAACTTATTTACTTAAATCTCTGATATATTTTGTGTCTTTTGTGTTCTGACTGGGTAGCTCAGTTGGTAGAGTGTTGGTCTTGCACTTTCAATGTACACCTCACATAGGTTTGAGTCCCATGTAAGTTTATTTTTATTTTACTAGTCTGCATTGTGGTTTGTGGCTCAATACCATGTAATGCATATGTCTTTTAACAACAGTAGTCAAGTTTTCCAATGTACTTGTTAGTGAAACCAAATAGATAGCTTTATTTTCTCTTTGTTTCCTCAAATTTTTAATGCATATCTTTTACAACTTTTGTAGTAAAGTATTCTAATGACTTGTTTATGACACCCCATAGAATATATCATGTTTAGTACCTTGGACATTGTAGCTTATTTACTTAAATCTCTGATATATTTTAAATATTTTGTGTTCAGACTGGGTAGCTCAGTTGGTAGAGTGTTGGTCTTGCACTATCAATGTAAACCTCACATAGGTTTGAATCCCATGTAAGTTTGTTTTTATTTTACTAGTCTGCACTGTGGTTTGTGGCTCAATACCATGTAATGCATATGTCTTTTAACAACAGTAGTCAAGTCTTCCAATGTACTTGTTAGTGAAACCCAATAGATAGCTTTATTTTCTCTTTGTTTCTTCAAATATTGAATGCATATGTCTTATAACTTTAGAAGTAAAGTAATCTAATGACTTGCTTATGACACCCCATAGAATATATCCTGTTTAGTACCTTGGAAATTGTAGCTTATTTACTTAAATATCTGATATATTTTATGTATGTTGTGTTTAGACTGGGTAGCTCAGTTGGTAGATTGTTAGTCTTGCACTATCAATGTAAACCTCACATAGCTTTGAATCCCATGTAAGTTTGTTTTTATTTTACTAGTCTGCATTGTGGTTTGTGGCTCAATACCATGTAATGCATATGTCTTTTAACAACAGTAGTAAAGTCTTCCAATGTACTTGTTAGTGAAACCCAATAGATAGCTTTATTTTCTCTTTGTTTCCTCAAATTTTTAATGCATATCTTTTACAACTTTTGTAGTAAAGTATTCTAATGACTTGCTTATGACACCCCATAGAATATATCATGTTTAGTACCTTAGACATTGTATCTTATTTACTTAAATCTCTGATATATTTGATGTTTTCTGTGTTCAGACTGGGTAGCTCAGTTGGTAGAGTGTTGGTCTTGCACTATCAATGTAGATCAGTTGGTAGAGTGTTGGTCTTGCACTATCAATGTAAACGCCACATAGGTTTCAATCCCATGTAAGTTGTTTTTATTTTACTAGTCTGCATTGTGGTTTGTGGCTCAATACCATGTAATGCATATGTCTTTTAACAACAGTAGTCAAGTCTTCCAATGTACTTGTTAGTGAAACCCAATAGATGGCTTTATTTTCTCTTTGTTTCCTCACATTTTTAATGCATATCTTTTACAACTTTTGTAGTAAAGTATTCTAATGACTTGCTTATGACACCCCATGGAATATATCATGTTTAGTACCTTGGACATTGTAGCTTATTTACTTAAATCTCTGATATATTTTGTGTCTTTTGTGTTCTGACTGGGTAGCTCAGTTGGTAGAGTGTTAGTCTTGCACTATCAATGTAGATCAGTTGGTAAAGTGTTGGACTTGCACTATCAATTTAAACCTCATATAGGTTTTAATCCCATGTAAGTTTATTTTTATTTTACTAGTATGCATTGTGGTTTGTGGCTCAATACCATGTAATGCATATGTCTTTTAACAACAGTAGTCAAGTTTTCCAATGTGCTTGTTAGTGAAACCAAATAGATAGCTTTATTTTCTCTTTGTTTCCACAAATTTTTTATGCATATCTTTTACAACTTTTGTAGTAAAGTATTCTAATGACTTGCTTATGACACCCCATGGAATATATCATGTTTAGTACCTTGGACATTGTAGCTTATTTACTTAAATCTCTGATATATTTTATGTATGTTGTGTTCAGACTGGGTAGCTCAGTTGGTAGAGTGTTGGTCTTGCACTATCAATGTAAACCTAACATAGGTTTGAATCCCATGTAAGTTTATTTTTATTTTACTAGTCTGCATTGTGGTTTGTGGCTCAATACCATGTAATTCATATGTCTTTTAACAACAGTAGTCAAGTTTTCCAATGTACTTGTTAGTGAAACCCAATAGATAGCTTTATTTTCTCTTTGTTTCCTCAAATTTTTAATGCATATCTTTTACAACTTTTGTAGTAAAGTATTCTAATGACTTGCTTATGACACCCCATAGAATATATCATGTTTAGTACCTTGGACATTATAGCTTATTTACTTAAATCTCTGATATATTTTATGTCTCTTGTGTTCAGACTGGGTAACTCGGTTGGTAGAGTGTTGGTCATGCACTATCAATTTAAACCTCATATAGGTTTGAATCCCATGTAAGTTTGTTTTTATTGTACTAGTATGCATTGTGGTTTGTGGCTCAATACCATGTAATGCATATGTCTTTTAACAACAGTAGTCAAGTCTTCCAATGTACTTGTTAGTGAAACCCAATAGATAGCTTTATTTTCTCTTTGTTTCTTCAAATATTGAATGCATATGTCTTATAACTTTAGAAGTAAAGTATTCTAATGACTTGCTTATGACACCCCATAGAATATATCATGTTTAGTACCTTAGACATTGTAGCTTATTTACTTAAATCTCTGATATATTTGGTGCCTTCAGTGTTCAGACTGGGTAGCTCAGTTGGTAGAGTGTTGGTCTTGCACTATCAATGTAGATCAGTTGGTAAAGTGTTGGTCTTGCACTATCAATTTAAACCTCATATAGGTTTGAATCCCATGTAAGTTTATTTTTATTTTACTAGTATGCATTGTGGTTTGTGGCTCAATACCATGTAATGCATATGTCTTTTAACAACAGTAGTCAAGTTTTCCAATGTACTTGTTAGTGAAACCCAATAGAAAGCTTTATTTTCTCTTTGTTTCTTCAAATATTGAATGCATATGTCTTATAACTTTAGAAGTAAAGTATTCTAATGACTTGCTTATGACACCCCATAGAATATATCATGTTTAGTACCTTAGACATTGTAGCTTATTTACTTAAATCTCTGATATATTTGTTGCCTTCAGTGTTCAGACTGGGTAGCTCAGTTGGTAGAGTGTTGGTCTTGCACTATCAATGTAGATCAGTTGGTAAAGTGTTGGTCTTGCACTATCAATTTAAACCTCATATAGGTTTGAAACCCATGTAAGTTTATTTTTATTTTACTAGTATGCATTGTGGTTTGTGGCTCAATACCATGTAATGCATATGTCTTTTAACAACAGTAGTCAAGTTTTCCAATGTACTTGTTAGTGAAACCAAATAGATAGCTTTATTTTCTCTTTGTTTCCTCAAATCTTTTATGCATATATTTTACAACTTTTGTAGTAAAGTATTCTAATGACTTGCTTATGACACCCCATGGAATATATCATGTTTAGTACCTTGGACATTGTAGCTTATTTACTTAAATCTCTGATATATTTTGTGTTTTTTGTGTTCTGACTGGGTAGCTCAGTTGGTAGAGTGTTGGTCTTGCACTTTCAATGTACACCTCACATAGGTTTGAGTCCCATGTAAGTTTATTTTTATTTTACTAGTCTGCATTGTGGTTTGTGGCTCAATACCATGTAATTCATATGTCTTTTAACAACAGTAGTCAAGTCTTCCAATGTACTTGTTAGTGAAACCCAATAGATAGCTTTATTTTCTCTTTGTTTCCTCAAATTTTTTATGCATATATTTTACAACTTTTGTAGTAAAGTATTCTAATGACTTGCTTATGACACCCCATGGAATATATCATGTTTAGTACCTTGGACATTGTAACTTATTTACTTAAATCTCTGATATATTTTGTGTCTTTTGTGTTCTGACTGGGTAGCTCAGTTGGTAGAGTGTTGGTCTTGCACTTTCAATGTACACCTCACATAGGTTTGAGTCCCATGTAAGTTTATTTTTATTTTACTAGTCTGCATTGTGGTTTGTGGCTCAATACCATGTAATGCATATGTCTTTTAACAACAGTAGTCAAGTTTTCCAATGTACTTGTTAGTGAAACCAAATAGATAGCTTTATTTTCTCTTTGTTTCCTCAAATTTTTAATGCATATCTTTTACAACTTTTGTAGTAAAGTATTCTAATGACTTGTTTATGACACCCCATAGAATATATCATGTTTAGTACCTTGGACATTGTAGCTTATTTACTTAAATCTCTGATATATTTTAAATATTTTGTGTTCAGACTGGGTAGCTCAGTTGGTAGAGTGTTGGTCTTGCACTATCAATGTAAACCTCACATAGGTTTGAATCCCATGTAAGTTTGTTTTTATTTTACTAGTCTGCACTGTGGTTTGTGGCTCAATACCATGTAATGCATATGTCTTTTAACAACAGTAGTCAAGTCTTCCAATGTACTTGTTAGTGAAACCCAATAGATAGCTTTATTTTCTCTTTGTTTCTTCAAATATTGAATGCATATGTCTTATAACTTTAGAAGTAAAGTAATCTAATGACTTGCTTATGACACCCCATAGAATATATCCTGTTTAGTACCTTGGAAATTGTAGCTTATTTACTTAAATATCTGATATATTTTATGTATGTTGTGTTTAGACTGGGTAGCTCAGTTGGTAGATTGTTAGTCTTGCACTATCAATGTAAACCTCACATAGCTTTGAATCCCATGTAAGTTTGTTTTTATTTTACTAGTCTGCATTGTGGTTTGTGGCTCAATACCATGTAATGCATATGTCTTTTAACAACAGTAGTAAAGTCTTCCAATGTACTTGTTAGTGAAACCCAATAGATAGCTTTATTTTCTCTTTGTTTCCTCAAATTTTTAATGCATATCTTTTACAACTTTTGTAGTAAAGTATTCTAATGACTTGCTTATGACACCCCATAGAATATATCATGTTTAGTACCTTAGACATTGTATCTTATTTACTTAAATCTCTGATATATTTGATGTTTTCTGTGTTCAGACTGGGTAGCTCAGTTGGTAGAGTGTTGGTCTTGCACTATCAATGTAGATCAGTTGGTAGAGTGTTGGTCTTGCACTATCAATGTAAACGCCACATAGGTTTCAATCCCATGTAAGTTGTTTTTATTTTACTAGTCTGCATTGTGGTTTGTGGCTCAATACCATGTAATGCATATGTCTTTTAACAACAGTAGTCAAGTCTTCCAATGTACTTGTTAGTGAAACCCAATAGATGGCTTTATTTTCTCTTTGTTTCCTCACATTTTTAATGCATATCTTTTACAACTTTTGTAGTAAAGTATTCTAATGACTTGCTTATGACACCCCATGGAATATATCATGTTTAGTACCTTGGACATTGTAGCTTATTTACTTAAATCTCTGATATATTTTGTGTCTTTTGTGTTCTGACTGGGTAGCTCAGTTGGTAGAGTGTTAGTCTTGCACTATCAATGTAGATCAGTTGGTAAAGTGTTGGACTTGCACTATCAATTTAAACCTCATATAGGTTTTAATCCCATGTAAGTTTATTTTTATTTTACTAGTATGCATTGTGGTTTGTGGCTCAATACCATGTAATGCATATGTCTTTTAACAACAGTAGTCAAGTTTTCCAATGTGCTTGTTAGTGAAACCAAATAGATAGCTTTATTTTCTCTTTGTTTCCACAAATTTTTTATGCATATCTTTTACAACTTTTGTAGTAAAGTATTCTAATGACTTGCTTATGACACCCCATGGAATATATCATGTTTAGTACCTTGGACATTGTAGCTTATTTACTTAAATCTCTGATATATTTTATGTATGTTGTGTTCAGACTGGGTAGCTCAGTTGGTAGAGTGTTGGTCTTGCACTATCAATGTAAACCTAACATAGGTTTGAATCCCATGTAAGTTTATTTTTATTTTACTAGTCTGCATTGTGGTTTGTGGCTCAATACCATGTAATTCATATGTCTTTTAACAACAGTAGTCAAGTTTTCCAATGTACTTGTTAGTGAAACCCAATAGATAGCTTTATTTTCTCTTTGTTTCCTCAAATTTTTAATGCATATCTTTTACAACTTTTGTAGTAAAGTATTCTAATGACTTGCTTATGACACCCCATAGAATATATCATGTTTAGTACCTTGGACATTATAGCTTATTTACTTAAATCTCTGATATATTTTATGTCTCTTGTGTTCAGACTGGGTAACTCGGTTGGTAGAGTGTTGGTCATGCACTATCAATTTAAACCTCATATAGGTTTGAATCCCATGTAAGTTTGTTTTTATTGTACTAGTATGCATTGTGGTTTGTGGCTCAATACCATGTAATGCATATGTCTTTTAACAACAGTAGTCAAGTCTTCCAATGTACTTGTTAGTGAAACCCAATAGATAGCTTTATTTTCTCTTTGTTTCTTCAAATATTGAATGCATATGTCTTATAACTTTAGAAGTAAAGTATTCTAATGACTTGCTTATGACACCCCATAGAATATATCATGTTTAGTACCTTAGACATTGTAGCTTATTTACTTAAATCTCTGATATATTTGGTGCCTTCAGTGTTCAGACTGGGTAGCTCAGTTGGTAGAGTGTTGGTCTTGCACTATCAATGTAGATCAGTTGGTAAAGTGTTGGTCTTGCACTATCAATTTAAACCTCATATAGGTTTGAATCCCATGTAAGTTTATTTTTATTTTACTAGTATGCATTGTGGTTTGTGGCTCAATACCATGTAATGCATATGTCTTTTAACAACAGTAGTCAAGTTTTCCAATGTACTTGTTAGTGAAACCCAATAGAAAGCTTTATTTTCTCTTTGTTTCTTCAAATATTGAATGCATATGTCTTATAACTTTAGAAGTAAAGTATTCTAATGACTTGCTTATGACACCCCATAGAATATATCATGTTTAGTACCTTAGACATTGTAGCTTATTTACTTAAATCTCTGATATATTTGTTGCCTTCAGTGTTCAGACTGGGTAGCTCAGTTGGTAGAGTGTTGGTCTTGCACTATCAATGTAGATCAGTTGGTAAAGTGTTGGTCTTGCACTATCAATTTAAACCTCATATAGGTTTGAAACCCATGTAAGTTTATTTTTATTTTACTAGTATGCATTGTGGTTTGTGGCTCAATACCATGTAATGCATATGTCTTTTAACAACAGTAGTCAAGTTTTCCAATGTACTTGTTAGTGAAACCAAATAGATAGCTTTATTTTCTCTTTGTTTCCTCAAATCTTTTATGCATATATTTTACAACTTTTGTAGTAAAGTATTCTAATGACTTGCTTATGACACCCCATGGAATATATCATGTTTAGTACCTTGGACATTGTAGCTTATTTACTTAAATCTCTGATATATTTTGTGTTTTTTGTGTTCTGACTGGGTAGCTCAGTTGGTAGAGTGTTGGTCTTGCACTTTCAATGTACACCTCACATAGGTTTGAGTCCCATGTAAGTTTATTTTTATTTTACTAGTCTGCATTGTGGTTTGTGGCTCAATACCATGTAATTCATATGTCTTTTAACAACAGTAGTCAAGTCTTCCAATGTACTTGTTAGTGAAACCCAATAGATAGCTTTATTTTCTCTTTGTTTCCTCAAATTTTTAATGCATATCTTTTACAACTTTTGTAGTAAAGTATTCTAATGACTTGTTATGACACCCCATAGAATATATCATGTTTAGTAACTTGGACATTGTAGCTTATTTACTTAAATCTCTGATATATTTTAAATATTTTGTGTTCAGACTGGGTAGATCAGTTGGTAGAGCGTTGGTCTTGCACTATCAATGTAAACCTCACATAGGTTTGAATCCCATGTAAGTTTGTTTTTATTTTACTAGTCTGCATAGTGGTTTGTGGCTCAATACCATGTAATGCATATGTCTTTTAACAACAGTAGTCAAGTCTTCCAATGTACTTGTTAGTGAAACCCAATAGATAGCTTTATTTTCTCTTTGTTTCTTCAAATATTGAATGCATATGTCTTATAACTTTAGAAGTAAAGTATTCTAATGACTTGTTTATGACACCCCATAGAATATATCATGTTTAGTACCTTAGACATTGTAGCTTATTTACTTAAATCTCTGATATATTTGATGTTTTCTGTGTTCAGACTGGGTAGCTCAGTTGGTAGAGTGTTGGTCTTGCACTATCAATGTAGATCAGTTGGTAGAGTGTTGGTCTTGCACTATCAATGTAAACGTCACATAGGTTTCAATCCCATGCAAGTTGTTTTTATTTTATTAGTCTGCATTGTGGTTTGTGGCTCAACACTATGTAATGCATATGTCTTTTAACAACAGTAGTCAAGTCTCCCAATGTACTTGTTAGTGAAACCCAATAGATAGCTTTATTTTCTCTTTGTTTCCTCAAATTTTTAATGCATATCTTTTACAACTTTTGTAGTAAAGTATTCTAATGACTTGCTTATGACACCCCATAGAATATATCCTGTTTATTACCTTGGACATTGTAGCTTATTTACTTAAATATCTGATATATTTTATGTATGTTGTGTTTAGACTGGGTAGCTCAGTTGGTAGAGTGTTAGTCTTGCACTATCAATGTAAACCTCACATAGCTTTGAATCCCATGTAAGTTTGTTTTTATTTTACTAGTCTGCATTGTGGTTTGTGGCTCAATACCATGTAATGCATATGTCTTTTAACAACAGTAGTAAAGTCTTCCAATGTACTTGTTAGTGAAACCCAATAGATAGCTTTATTTTCTCTTTGTTTCCTCAAATTTTTAATGCATATCTTTTACAACTTTTGTAGTAAAGTATTCTAATGACTTGCTTATGACACCCCATAGAATATATCATGTTTAGTACCTTAGACATTGTAGCTTATTTACTTAAATCTCTGATATATTTGATGTTTTCTGTGTTCAGACTGGGTAGCTCAGTTGGTAGAGTGTTGGTCTTGCACTATCAATGTAGATCAGTTGGTAGAGTGTTGGTCTTGCACTATCAATGTAAATGTCACATAGGTTTCAATCCCATGCAAGTTGTTTTTATTTTATTAGTCTGCATTGTGGTTTGTGGCTCAACACCATGTAATGCATATGTCTTTTAACAACAGTAGTCAAGTCTCCCAATGTACTTGTTAGTGAAACCCAATAGATAGCTTTATTTTCTCTTTGTTTCCTCACATTTTTAATGCATATCTTTTACAACTTTTGTAGTAAAGTATTCTAATGACTTGCTTATGACACCCCATAGAATATATCCTGTTTAGTACCTTGGACATTGTAGCTTATTTACTTAAATCTCTGATATATTTTATGTATGTTGTGTTTAGACTGGGTAGCTCAGTTGGTAGAGTGTTGGTCTTGCACTATCAATGTAAACCTCACATAGCTTTGTATCCCATGTAAGTTTGTTTTTATTTTACTAGTCTGTATTGTGGTTTGTGGCTCAATACCATGTAATGCATATGTTTTTTAACAACAGTAGTCAAGTCTTCCAATGTACTTGTTAGTGAAACCCAATAGATAGCTTTATTTTCTCTTTGTTTCTTCAAATATTGAATGCATATGTCTTATAACTTTAGAAGTAAAGTATTCTAATGACTTGCTTATGACACCCCATAGAATATATCCTGTTTAGTACATTGGAAATTGTAGCTTATTTACTTAAATATCTGATATATTTTATGTATGTTGTGTTTAGACTGGGTAGCTCAGTTGGTAGAGTGTTAGTCTTGCACTATCAATGTAAACCTCACATAGCTTTGAATCCCATGTAAGTTTGTTTTTATTTTACTAGTCTGCATTGTGGTTTGTGGCTCAATACCATGTAATGCATATGTCTTTTAACAACAGTAGTAAAGTCTTCCAATGTACTTGTTAGTGAAACCCAATAGATAGCTTTATTTTCTCTTTGTTTCCTCAAATTTTTAATGCATATCTTTTACAACTTTTGTAGTAAAGTATTCTAATGACTTGCTTATGACACCCCATAGAATATATCATGTTTAGTACCTTAGACATTGTATCTTATTTACTTAAATCTCTGATATATTTGATGTTTTCTGTGTTCAGACTGGGTAGCTCAGTTGGTAGAGTGTTGGTCTTGCACTATCAATGTAGATTAGTTGGTAGAGTGTTTGTCTTGCACTATCAATGTAAACGCCACATAGGTTTCAATCCCATGTAAGTTGTTTTTATTTTACTAGTCTTCATTGTGGTTTGTGGCTCAATACCATGTAATGCATATGTCTTTTAACAACAGTAGTCAAGTCTTCCAATGTACTTGTTAGTGAAACCCAATAGATAGCTTTATTTTCTCTTTGTTTCTTCAAATATTGAATGCATATGTCTTATAACTTTAGAAGTAAAGTATTCTAATGACTTGCTTATGACACCCCATAGAATATATCATGTTTAGTACCTTAGACATTGTGGCTTATTTACTTAAATCTCTGATATATTTGTTGCCTTCAGTGTTCAGACTGGGTAGCTCAGTTGGTAGAGTGTTGGTCTTGCACTATCAATGTAGATCAGTTGGTAAAGTGTTGGTCTTGCACTATCAATTTAAAACTCATATAGGTTTGAATCCCATGTAAGTTTATTTTTATTTTACTAGTATGCATTGTGGTTTGTGGCTCAATACCATGTAATGCATATGTCTTTTAACAACAGTAGTCAAGTTTTCCAATGTACTTGTTAGTGAAACCAAATAGATAGCTTTATTTTCTCTTTGTTTCCTCAAATTTTTTATGCATATATTTTACAACTTTTGTAGTAAAGTATTCTAATGACTTGCTTATGACACCCCATGGAATATATCATGTTTAGTACCTTGGACATTGTAGCTTATTTACTTAAATCTCTGATATATTTTGTGTCTTTTGTGTTCTGACTGGGTAGCTCAGTTGGTAGAGTGTTGGTCTTGCACTTTCTATGTACACCTCACATAGGTTTGAGTCCCATGTAAGTTTATTTTTATTTTACTAGTCTGCATTGTGGTTTGTGGCTCAATACCATGTAATTCATATGTCTTTTAACAACAGTAGTCAAGTCTTCCAATGTACTTGTTAGTGAAACCCAATAGATAGCTTTATTTTCTCTTTGTTTCCTCAAATTTTTAATGCATATCTTTTACAACTTTTGTAGTAAAGTATTCTAATGACTTGTTATGACACCCCATAGAATATATCATGTTTAGTAACTTGGACATTGTAGCTTATTTACTTAAATCTCTGATATATTTTAAATATTTTGTGTTCAGACTGGGTAGATCAGTTGGTAGAGCGTTGGTCTTGCACTATTAATGTAAACCTCACATAGGTTTGAATCCCATGTAAGTTTGTTTTTATTTTACTAGTCTGCATTGTGGTTTGTGGCTCAATACCATGTAATGCATATGTCTTTTAACAACAGTAGTCAAGTCTTCCAATGTACTTGTTAGTGAAACCCAATAGATAGCTTTATTTTCTCTTTGTTTCTTCAAATATTGAATGCATATGTCTTATAACTTTAGAAGTAAAGTATTCTAATGACTTGCTTATGACACCCCATAGAATATATCATGTTTAGTACCTTAGACATTGTAGCTTATTTACTTAAATCTCTGATATATTTGATGTTTTCTGTGTTCAGACTGGGTAGCTCAGTTGGTAGAGTGTTGGTCTTGCACTATCAATGTAGATCAGTTGGTAGAGTGTTGGTCTTGCACTATCAATGTAAACGTCACATAGGTTTCAATCCCATGCAAGTTGTTTTTATTTTATTAGTCTGCATTGTGGTTTGTGGCTCAACACTATGTAATGCATATGTCTTTTAACAACAGTAGTCAAGTCTCCCAATGTACTTGTTAGTGAAACCCAATAGATAGCTTTATTTTCTCTTTGTTTCCTCAAATTTTTAATGCATATCTTTTACAACTTTTGTAGTAAAGTATTCTAATGACTTGCTTATGACACCCCATAGAATATATCCTGTTTAGTACCTTGGACATTGTAGCTTATTTACTTAAATATCTGATATATTTTATGTATGTTGTGTTTAGACTGGGTAGCTCAGTTGGTAGAGTGTTAGTCTTGCACTATCAATGTAAACCTCACATAGCTTTGAATCCCATGTAAGTTTGTTTTTATTTTACTAGTCTGCATTGTGGTTTGTGGCTCAATACCATGTAATGCATATGTCTTTTAACAACAGTAGTAAAGTCTTCCAATGTACTTGTTAGTGAAACCCAATAGATAGCTTTATTTTCTCTTTGTTTCCTCAAATTTTGAATGCATATCTTTTACAACTTTTGTAGTAAAGTATTCTAATGACTTGCTTATGACACCCCATAGAATATATCATGTTTAGTACCTTAGACATTGTAGCTTATTTACTTAAATCTCTGATATATTTGATGTTTTCTGTGTTCAGACTGGGTAGCTCAGTTGGTAGAGTGTTGGTCTTGCACTATCAATGTAGATCAGTTGGTAGAGTGTTGGTCTTGCACTATCAATGTAAACGCCACATAGGTTTCAATCCCATGTAAGTTGTTTTTATTTTACTAGTCTGCATTGTGGTTTGTGGCTCAATACCATGTAATGCATATGTCTTTTAACAACAGTAGTCAAGTCTTCCAATTTACTTGTTAGTGAAACCCAATAGATAGCTTTATTTTCTCTTTGTTTCCTTAAATTTTTAATGCATATCTTTTACAACTTTTGTAGTAAAGTATTCTAATGACTTGCTTATGACACCCCATAGAATATATCCTGTTTAGTACCTTGGACATTGTAGCTTATTTACTTAAATATCTGATATATTTTACGTATGTCGTGTTCAGACTGGGTAGCTCAGATGGCAGAGTGTTAGTCTTGCACTATCAATGTAAACCTCACATATGTTTGAATCCCATGTAAGTTTGTTTTTATTTTACTAGTCTGCATTGTGGTTTGTGGCTCAATACCATGTAATGCATATGTCTTTTAACAACAGTAGTAAAGTCTTCCAATGTACTTGTTAGTGAAACCCAATAGATAGCTTTATTTTCTCTTTGTTTCCTCAAATTTTTAATGCATATCTTTTACAACTTTTGTAGTAAAGTATTCTAATGACTTGCTTATGACACCCCATAGAATATATCATGTTTAGTACCTTAGACATTGTATCTTATTTACTTAAATCTCTGATATATTTGATGTTTTCTGTGTTCAGACTGGGTAGCTCAGTTGGTAGAGTATTGGTCTTGCACTATCAATGTAGATCAGTTGGTAGAGTGTTGGTCTTGCACTATCAATGTAAACGCCACATAGGTTTCAATCCCATGTAAGTTTTTTTTATTTTACTAGTCTGCATTGTGGTTTGTGGCTCAATACCATGTAATGCATATGTCTTTTAACAACAGTAGTCAAGTTTTCCAATGTACTTGTTAGTGAAACCAAATAGATAGCTTTATTTTCTCTTTGTTTCCTCAAATTTTTTATGCATATCTTTTACAACTTTTGCAGTAAAGTATTCTAATGACTTGCTTATGACACCCCATGGAATATATCATGTTTAGTACCTTGGACATTGTAGCTTATTTACTTAAATCTCTGATATATATTATGCATGTTGTGTTCAGACTGGGTAGCTCAGTTGGTAGAGTGTTGGTCTTGCACTATCAATGTAAACCTAACATAGGTTTGAATCCCATGTAAGTTTATTTTTATTTTACTAGTCTGCATTGTGGTTTGTGGCTCAATACCATGTAATTCATATGTCTTTTAACAACAGTAGTCAAGTTTTCCAATGTACTTGTTAGTGAAACCCAATAGATAGCTTTATTTTCTCTTTGTTTCCTCAAATTTTTAATGCATATCTTTTACAACTTTTGTAGTAAAGTATTCTAATGACTTGCTTATGACACCCCATAGAATATATCATGTT
Organism: Pseudophryne corroboree; assembly: GCF_028390025.1. Classification (NCBI taxonomy): domain Eukaryota; kingdom Metazoa; phylum Chordata; class Amphibia; order Anura; family Myobatrachidae; genus Pseudophryne; species Pseudophryne corroboree. The sequence goes on from NW_026968599.1 coordinate 22,043, forward strand.
TAGTACCTTGGACATTATAGCTTATTTACTTAAATCTCTGATATATTTTATGTCTCTTGTGTTCAGACTGGGTAACTCGGTTGGTAGAGTGTTGGTCATGCACTATCAATTTAAACCTCATATAGGTTTGAATCCCATGTAAGTTTGTTTTTATTTTACTAGTATGCATTGTGGTTTGTGGCTCAATACCATGTAATGCATATGTCTTTTAACAACAGTAGTCAAGTCTTCCAATGTACTTGTTAGTGAAACCCAATAGATAGCTTTATTTTCTCTTTGTTTCCTCAAATTTTTAATGCATATCTTTTACAACTTTTGTAGTAAAGTATTCTAATGACTTGCTTAGGACACCCCATAGAATATATCATGTTTAGTACCTTAGACATTGTAGCTTATTTACTTAAATCTCTGATATATTTGTTGCCTTCAGTGTTCAGACTGGGTAGCTCAGTTGGTAGAGTGTTGGTCTTGCACTATCAATGTAGATCAGTTGGTAAAGTGTTGGACTTGCACTATCAATTTAAACCTCATATAGGTTTTAATCCCATGTAAGTTTATTTTTATTTTACTAGTATGCATTGTGGTTTGTGGCTCAATACCATGTAATGCATATGTGTTTTAACAACAGTAGTCAAGTTTTCCAATGTACTTGTTAGTGAAACCAAATAGATAGCTTTATTTTCTCTTTGTTTCCTCAAATTTTTAATGCATATCTTTTACAACTTTTGTAGTAAAGTATTCTAATGACTTGCTTATGACACCCCATAGAATATATCCTGTTTAGTACCTTGGACATTGTAGCTTATTTACTTAAATATCTGATATATTTTATGTATGTTGTGTTTAGACTGGGTAGCTCAGTTGGTAGAGTGTTAGTCTTGCACTATCAATGTAAACCTCACATAGCTTTGAATCCCATGTAAGTTTGTTTTTATTTTACTAGTCTGCATTGTGGTTTGTGGCTCAATACCATGTAATGCATATGTCTTTTAACAACAGTAGTAAAGTCTTCCAATGTACTTGTTAGTGAAACCCAATAGATAGCTTTATTTTCTCTTTGTTTCCTCAAATTTTTAATGCATATCTTTTACAACTTTTGTAGTAAAGTATTCTAATGACTTGCTTATGACACCCCATAGAATATATCATGTTTAGTACCTTAGACATTGTATCTTATTTACTTAAATCTCTGATATATTTGATGTTTTCTGTGTTCAGACTGGGTAGCTCAGTTGGTAGAGTGTTGGTCTTGCACTATCAATGTAGATCAGTTGGTAGAGTGTTGGTCTTGCACTATCAATGTAAACGCCACATAGGTTTCAATCCCATGTAAGTTGTTTTTATTTTACTAGTCTGCATTGTGGTTTGTGGCTCAATACCATGTAATGCATATGTCTTTTAACAACAGTAGTCAAGTCTTCCAATGTACTTGTTAGTGAAACCCAATAGATAGCTTTATTTTCTCTTTGTTTCCTTAAATTTTTAATGCATATCTTTTACAACTTTTGTAGTAAAGTATTCTAATGACTTGCTTATGACACCCCATAGAATATATCCTGTTTAGTACCTTGGACATTGTAGCTTATTTACTTAAATATCTGATATATTTTACGTATGTCGTGTTCAGACTGGGTAGCTCAGATGGCAGAGTGTTAGTCTTGCACTATCAATGTAAACCTCACATATGTTTGAATCCCATGTAAGTTTGTTTTTATTTTACTAGTCTGCATTGTGGTTTGTGGCTCAATACCATGTAATGCATATGTCTTTTAACAACAGTAGTAAAGTCTTCCAATGTACTTGTTAGTGAAACCCAATAGATAGCTTTATTTTCTCTTTGTTTCCTCAAATTTTTAATGCATATCTTTTACAACTTTTGTAGTAAAGTATTCTAATGACTTGCTTATGACACCCCATAGAATATATCATGTTTAGTACCTTAGACATTGTATCTTATTTACTTAAATCTCTGATATATTTGATGTTTTCTGTGTTCAGACTGGGTAGCTCAGTTGGTAGAGTATTGGTCTTGCACTATCAATGTAGATCAGTTGGTAGAGTGTTGGTCTTGCACTATCAATGTAAACGCCACATAGGTTTCAATCCCATGTAAGTTTTTTTTATTTTACTAGTCTGCATTGTGGTTTGTGGCTCAATACCATGTAATGCATATGTCTTTAACAACAGTAGTCAAGTTTTCCAATGTACTTGTTAGTGAAACCAAATAGATAGCTTTATTTTCTCTTTGTTTCCTCAAATTTTTTATGCATATCTTTTACAACTTTTGCAGTAAAGTATTCTAATGACTTGCTTATGACACCCCATGGAATATATCATGTTTAGTACCTTGGACATTGTAGCTTATTTACTTAAATCTCTGATATATATTATGCATGTTGTGTTCAGACTGGGTAGCTCAGTTGGTAGAGTGTTGGTCTTGCACTATCAATGTAAACCTAACATAGGTTTGAATCCCATGTAAGTTTATTTTTATTTTACTAGTCTGCATTGTGGTTTGTGGCTCAATACCATGTAATGCATATGTCTTTTAACAACAGTAGTCAAGTCTTCCAATGTACTTGTTAGTGAAACCCAATAGATAGCTTTATTTTCTCTTTGCTTCTTCAAATATTGAATGCATATGTCTTATAACTTTAGAAGTAAAGTATTCTAATGACTTGCTTATGACACCCCGTAGAATATATCCTGTTTAGTACCTTGGAAATTGTAGCTTATTTACTTAAATATCTGATATATTTTATGTATGTTGTGTTTAGACTGGGTAGCTCAGTTGGTAGAGTGTTAGTCTTGCACTATCAATGTAAACCTCACATAGCTTTGAATCCCATGTAAGTTTGTTTTTATTTTACTAGTCTGCATTGTGGTTTGTGGCTCAATACCATGTAATGCATATGTCTTTTAACAACAGTAGTAAAGTCTTCCAATGTACTTGTTAGTGAAACCCAATAGATAGCTTTATTTTCTCTTTGTTTCCTCAAATTTTTAATGCATATCTTTTACAACTTTTGTAGTAAAGTATTCTAATGACTTGCTTATGACACCCCATAGAATATATCATGTTTAGTACCTTAGACATTGTATCTTATTTACTTAAATCTCTGATATATTTGATGTTTTCTGTGTTCAGACTGGGTAGCTCAGTTGGTAGAGTGTTGGTCTTGCACTATCAATGTAGATCAGTTGGTAGAGTGTTGGTCTTGCAGTATCAATGTAAACGCCACATAGGTTTCAATCCCATGTAAGTTTTTTTTATTTTACTAGTCTGCATTGTGGTTTGTGGCTCAATACCATGTAATGCATATGTCTTTTAACAACAGTAGTCAAGTTTTCCAATGTACTTGTTAGTGAAACCAAATAGATAGCTTTATTTTCTCTTTGTTTCCTCAAATTTTTTATGCATATCTTTTACAACTTTTGCAGTAAAGTATTCTAATGACTTGCTTATGACACCCCATGGAATATATCATGTTTAGTACCTTGGACATTGTAGCTTATTTACTTAAATCTCTGATATATTTTATGTCTCTTGTGTTCAGACTGGGTAACTCGGTTGGTAGAGTGTTGGTCATGCACTATCAATTTAAACCTCATATAGGTTTGAATCCCATGTAAGTTTGTTTTTATTTTACTAGTATGCATTGTGGTTTGTGGCTCAATACCATGTAATGCATATGTCTTTTAACAACAGTAGTCAAGTCTTCCAATGTACTTGTTAGTGAAACCCAATAGATAGCTTTATTTTCTCTTTGTTTCCTCAAATTTTTAATGCATATCTTTTACAACTTTTGTAGTAAAGTATTCTAATGACTTGCTTAGGACACCCCATAGAATATATCATGTTTAGTACCTTAGACATTGTAGCTTATTTACTTAAATCTCTGATATATTTGTTGCCTTCAGTGTTCAGACTGGGTAGCTCAGTTGGTAGAGTGTTGGTCTTGCACTATCAATGTAGATCAGTTGGTAAAGTGTTGGACTTGCACTATCAATTTAAACCTCATATAGGTTTTAATCCCATGTAAGTTTATTTTTATTTTACTAGTATGCATTGTGGTTTGTGGCTCAATACCATGTAATGCATATGTCTTTTAACAACAGTAGTCAAGTTTTCCAATGTACTTGTTAGTGAAACCAAATAGATAGCTTTATTTTCTCTTTGTTTCCTCAAATTTTTTATGCATATCTTTTACAACTTTTGCAGTAAAGTATTCTAATGACTTGCTTATGACACCCCATGGAATATATCATGTTTAGTACCTTGGACGTTGTAGCTTATTTACTTAAATCTCTGATATATATTATGCATGTTGTGTTCAGACTGGGTAGCTCAGTTGGTAGAGTGTTGGTCTTGCACTATCAATGTAAACCTAACATAGGTTTGAATCCCATGTAAGTTTATTTTTATTTTACTAGTCTGCATTGTGGTTTGTGGCTCAATACCATGTAATTCATATGTCTTTTAACAACAGTAGTCAAGTTTTCCAATGTACTTGTTAGTGAAACCCAATAGATAGCTTTATTTTCTCTTTGTTTCCTCAAATTTTTAATGCATATCTTTTACAACTTTTGTAGTAAAGTATTCTAATGACTTGCTTATGACACCCCATAGAATATATCATGTTTAGTACCTTGGACATTATAGCTTATTTACTTAAATCTCTGATATATTTTATGTCTCTTGTGTTCAGACTGGGTAACTCGGTTGGTAGAGTGTTGGTCATGCACTATCAATTTAAACCTCATATAGGTTTGAATCCCATGTAAGTTTGTTTTTATTTTACTAGTATGCATTGTGGTTTGTGGCTCAATACCATGTAATGCATATGTCTTTTAACAACAGTAGTCAAGTCTTCCAATGTACTTGTTAGTGAAACCCAATAGATAGCTTTATTTTCTCTTTGTTTCCTCAAATTTTTAATGCATATCTTTTACAACTTTTGTAGTAAAGTATTCTAATGACTTGCTTAGGACACCCCATAGAATATATCATGTTTAGTACCTTAGACATTGTAGCTTATTTACTTAAATCTCTGATATATTTGTTGCCTTCAGTGTTCAGACTGGGTAGCTCAGTTGGTAGAGTGTTGGTCTTGCACTATCAATGTAGATCAGTTGGTAAAGTGTTGGTCTTGCACTATCAATTTAAACCTCCAATAGGTTTGAATCCCATGTAAGTTTATTTTTTTTTTACTAGTATGCATTTTGGTTTGTGGCTCAATACCATGTAATGCATATGTCTTTTATCAACAGTAGTAAAGCTTTCCAATGTACTTGTTAGTGAAACCAAATAGATAGCTTTATTTTCTCTTTGTTTCCTCAAATTTTTTATGCATATATTTTACAACTTTTGTAGTAAAGTATTCTAATGACTTGCTTATGACACCCCATGGAATATATCATGTTTAGTACCTTGGACATTGTAACTTATTTACTTAAATCTCTGATATATTTTGTGTCTTTTGTGTTCTGACTGGGTAGCTCAGTTGGTAGAGTGTTGGTCTTGCACTTTCAATGTACACCTCACATAGGTTTGAGTCCCATGTAAGTTTATTTTTATTTTACTAGTCTGCATTGTGGTTTGTGGCTCAATACCATGTAATGCATATGTCTTTTAACAACAGTAGTCAAGTTTTCCAATGTACTTGTTAGTGAAACCAAATAGATAGCTTTATTTTCTCTTTGTTTCCTCAAATTTTTAATGCATATCTTTTACAACTTTTGTAGTAAAGTATTCTAATGACTTGTTTATGACACCCCATAGAATATATCATGTTTAGTACCTTGGACATTGTAGCTTATTTACTTAAATCTCTGATATATTTTAAATATTTTGTGTTCAGACTGGGTAGCTCAGTTGGTAGAGTGTTGGTCTTGCACTATCAATGTAAACCTCACATAGGTTTGAATCCCATGTAAGTTTGTTTTTATTTTACTAGTCTGCACTGTGGTTTGTGGCTCAATACCATGTAATGCATATGTCTTTTAACAACAGTAGTCAAGTCTTCCAATGTACTTGTTAGTGAAACCCAATAGATAGCTTTATTTTCTCTTTGTTTCTTCAAATATTGAATGCATATGTCTTATAACTTTAGAAGTAAAGTAATCTAATGACTTGCTTATGACACCCCATAGAATATATCCTGTTTAGTACCTTGGAAATTGTAGCTTATTTACTTAAATATCTGATATATTTTATGTATGTTGTGTTTAGACTGGGTAGCTCAGTTGGTAGATTGTTAGTCTTGCACTATCAATGTAAACCTCACATAGCTTTGAATCCCATGTAAGTTTGTTTTTATTTTACTAGTCTGCATTGTGGTTTGTGGCTCAATACCATGTAATGCATATGTCTTTTAACAACAGTAGTAAAGTCTTCCAATGTACTTGTTAGTGAAACCCAATAGATAGCTTTATTTTCTCTTTGTTTCCTCAAATTTTTAATGCATATCTTTTACAACTTTTGTAGTAAAGTATTCTAATGACTTGCTTATGACACCCCATAGAATATATCATGTTTAGTACCTTAGACATTGTATCTTATTTACTTAAATCTCTGATATATTTGATGTTTTCTGTGTTCAGACTGGGTAGCTCAGTTGGTAGAGTGTTGGTCTTGCACTATCAATGTAGATCAGTTGGTAGAGTGTTGGTCTTGCACTATCAATGTAAACGCCACATAGGTTTCAATCCCATGTAAGTTGTTTTTATTTTACTAGTCTGCATTGTGGTTTGTGGCTCAATACCATGTAATGCATATGTCTTTTAACAACAGTAGTCAAGTCTTCCAATGTACTTGTTAGTGAAACCCAATAGATGGCTTTATTTTCTCTTTGTTTCCTCACATTTTTAATGCATATCTTTTACAACTTTTGTAGTAAAGTATTCTAATGACTTGCTTATGACACCCCATGGAATATATCATGTTTAGTACCTTGGACATTGTAGCTTATTTACTTAAATCTCTGATATATTTTGTGTCTTTTGTGTTCTGACTGGGTAGCTCAGTTGGTAGAGTGTTAGTCTTGCACTATCAATGTAGATCAGTTGGTAAAGTGTTGGACTTGCACTATCAATTTAAACCTCATATAGGTTTTAATCCCATGTAAGTTTATTTTTATTTTACTAGTATGCATTGTGGTTTGTGGCTCAATACCATGTAATGCATATGTCTTTTAACAACAGTAGTCAAGTTTTCCAATGTGCTTGTTAGTGAAAGCAAATAGATAGCTTTATTTTCTCTTTGTTTCCACAAATTTTTTATGCATATCTTTTACAACTTTTGTAGTAAAGTATTCTAATGACTTGCTTATGACACCCCATGGAATATATCATGTTTAGTACCTTGGACATTGTAGCTTATTTACTTAAATCTCTGATATATTTTATGTATGTTGTGTTCAGACTGGGTAGCTCAGTTGGTAGAGTGTTGGTCTTGCACTATCAATGTAAACCTAACATAGGTTTGAATCCCATGTAAGTTTATTTTTATTTTACTAGTCTGCATTGTGGTTTGTGGCTCAATACCATGTAATTCATATGTCTTTTAACAACAGTAGTCAAGTTTTCCAATGTACTTGTTAGTGAAACCCAATAGATAGCTTTATTTTCTCTTTGTTTCCTCAAATTTTTAATGCATATCTTTTACAACTTTTGTAGTAAAGTATTCTAATGACTTGCTTATGACACCCCATAGAATATATCATGTTTAGTACCTTGGACATTATAGCTTATTTACTTAAATCTCTGATATATTTTATGTCTCTTGTGTTCAGACTGGGTAACTCGGTTGGTAGAGTGTTGGTCATGCACTATCAATTTAAACCTCATATAGGTTTGAATCCCATGTAAGTTTGTTTTTATTGTACTAGTATGCATTGTGGTTTGTGGCTCAATACCATGTAATGCATATGTCTTTTAACAACAGTAGTCAAGTCTTCCAATGTACTTGTTAGTGAAACCCAATAGATAGCTTTATTTTCTCTTTGTTTCTTCAAATATTGAATGCATATGTCTTATAACTTTAGAAGTAAAGTATTCTAATGACTTGCTTATGACACCCCATAGAATATATCATGTTTAGTACCTTAGACATTGTAGCTTATTTACTTAAATCTCTGATATATTTGGTGCCTTCAGTGTTCAGACTGGGTAGCTCAGTTGGTAGAGTGTTGGTCTTGCACTATCAATGTAGATCAGTTGGTAAAGTGTTGGTCTTGCACTATCAATTTAAACCTCATATAGGTTTGAATCCCATGTAAGTTTATTTTTATTTTACTAGTATGCATTGTGGTTTGTGGCTCAATACCATGTAATGCATATGTCTTTTAACAACAGTAGTCAAGTTTTCCAATGTACTTGTTAGTGAAACCCAATAGAAAGCTTTATTTTCTCTTTGTTTCTTCAAATATTGAATGCATATGTCTTATAACTTTAGAAGTAAAGTATTCTAATGACTTGCTTATGACACCCCATAGAATATATCATGTTTAGTACCTTAGACATTGTAGCTTATTTACTTAAATCTCTGATATATTTGTTGCCTTCAGTGTTCAGACTGGGTAGCTCAGTTGGTAGAGTGTTGGTCTTGCACTATCAATGTAGATCAGTTGGTAAAGTGTTGGTCTTGCACTATCAATTTAAACCTCATATAGGTTTGAAACCCATGTAAGTTTATTTTTATTTTACTAGTATGCATTGTGGTTTGTGGCTCAATACCATGTAATGCATATGTCTTTTAACAACAGTAGTCAAGTTTTCCAATGTACTTGTTAGTGAAACCAAATAGATAGCTTTATTTTCTCTTTGTTTCCTCAAATCTTTTATGCATATATTTTACAACTTTTGTAGTAAAGTATTCTAATGACTTGCTTATGACACCCCATGGAATATATCATGTTTAGTACCTTGGACATTGTAGCTTATTTACTTAAATCTCTGATATATTTTGTGTTTTTTGTGTTCTGACTGGGTAGCTCAGTTGGTAGAGTGTTGGTCTTGCACTTTCAATGTACACCTCACATAGGTTTGAGTCCCATGTAAGTTTATTTTTATTTTACTAGTCTGCATTGTGGTTTGTGGCTCAATACCATGTAATTCATATGTCTTTTAACAACAGTAGTCAAGTCTTCCAATGTACTTGTTAGTGAAACCCAATAGATAGCTTTATTTTCTCTTTGTTTCCTCAAATTTTTTATGCATATATTTTACAACTTTTGTAGTAAAGTATTCTAATGACTTGCTTATGACACCCCATGGAATATATCATGTTTAGTACCTTGGACATTGTAACTTATTTACTTAAATCTCTGATATATTTTGTGTCTTTTGTGTTCTGACTGGGTAGCTCAGTTGGTAGAGTGTTGGTCTTGCACTTTCAATGTACACCTCACATAGGTTTGAGTCCCATGTAAGTTTATTTTTATTTTACTAGTCTGCATTGTGGTTTGTGGCTCAATACCATGTAATGCATATGTCTTTTAACAACAGTAGTCAAGTTTTCCAATGTACTTGTTAGTGAAACCAAATAGATAGCTTTATTTTCTCTTTGTTTCCTCAAATTTTTAATGCATATCTTTTACAACTTTTGTAGTAAAGTATTCTAATGACTTGTTTATGACACCCCATAGAATATATCATGTTTAGTACCTTGGACATTGTAGCTTATTTACTTAAATCTCTGATATATTTTAAATATTTTGTGTTCAGACTGGGTAGCTCAGTTGGTAGAGTGTTGGTCTTGCACTATCAATGTAAACCTCACATAGGTTTGAATCCCATGTAAGTTTGTTTTTATTTTACTAGTCTGCACTGTGGTTTGTGGCTCAATACCATGTAATGCATATGTCTTTTAACAACAGTAGTCAAGTCTTCCAATGTACTTGTTAGTGAAACCCAATAGATAGCTTTATTTTCTCTTTGTTTCTTCAAATATTGAATGCATATGTCTTATAACTTTAGAAGTAAAGTAATCTAATGACTTGCTTATGACACCCCATAGAATATATCCTGTTTAGTACCTTGGAAATTGTAGCTTATTTACTTAAATATCTGATATATTTTATGTATGTTGTGTTTAGACTGGGTAGCTCAGTTGGTAGATTGTTAGTCTTGCACTATCAATGTAAACCTCACATAGCTTTGAATCCCATGTAAGTTTGTTTTTATTTTACTAGTCTGCATTGTGGTTTGTGGCTCAATACCATGTAATGCATATGTCTTTTAACAACAGTAGTAAAGTCTTCCAATGTACTTGTTAGTGAAACCCAATAGATAGCTTTATTTTCTCTTTGTTTCCTCAAATTTTTAATGCATATCTTTTACAACTTTTGTAGTAAAGTATTCTAATGACTTGCTTATGACACCCCATAGAATATATCATGTTTAGTACCTTAGACATTGTATCTTATTTACTTAAATCTCTGATATATTTGATGTTTTCTGTGTTCAGACTGGGTAGCTCAGTTGGTAGAGTGTTGGTCTTGCACTATCAATGTAGATCAGTTGGTAGAGTGTTGGTCTTGCACTATCAATGTAAACGCCACATAGGTTTCAATCCCATGTAAGTTGTTTTTATTTTACTAGTCTGCATTGTGGTTTGTGGCTCAATACCATGTAATGCATATGTCTTTTAACAACAGTAGTCAAGTCTTCCAATGTACTTGTTAGTGAAACCCAATAGATGGCTTTATTTTCTCTTTGTTTCCTCACATTTTTAATGCATATCTTTTACAACTTTTGTAGTAAAGTATTCTAATGACTTGCTTATGACACCCCATGGAATATATCATGTTTAGTACCTTGGACATTGTAGCTTATTTACTTAAATCTCTGATATATTTTGTGTCTTTTGTGTTCTGACTGGGTAGCTCAGTTGGTAGAGTGTTAGTCTTGCACTATCAATGTAGATCAGTTGGTAAAGTGTTGGACTTGCACTATCAATTTAAACCTCATATAGGTTTTAATCCCATGTAAGTTTATTTTTATTTTACTAGTATGCATTGTGGTTTGTGGCTCAATACCATGTAATGCATATGTCTTTTAACAACAGTAGTCAAGTTTTCCAATGTGCTTGTTAGTGAAACCAAATAGATAGCTTTATTTTCTCTTTGTTTCCACAAATTTTTTATGCATATCTTTTACAACTTTTGTAGTAAAGTATTCTAATGACTTGCTTATGACACCCCATGGAATATATCATGTTTAGTACCTTGGACATTGTAGCTTATTTACTTAAATCTCTGATATATTTTATGTATGTTGTGTTCAGACTGGGTAGCTCAGTTGGTAGAGTGTTGGTCTTGCACTATCAATGTAAACCTAACATAGGTTTGAATCCCATGTAAGTTTATTTTTATTTTACTAGTCTGCATTGTGGTTTGTGGCTCAATACCATGTAATTCATATGTCTTTTAACAACAGTAGTCAAGTTTTCCAATGTACTTGTTAGTGAAACCCAATAGATAGCTTTATTTTCTCTTTGTTTCCTCAAATTTTTAATGCATATCTTTTACAACTTTTGTAGTAAAGTATTCTAATGACTTGCTTATGACACCCCATAGAATATATCATGTTTAGTACCTTGGACATTATAGCTTATTTACTTAAATCTCTGATATATTTTATGTCTCTTGTGTTCAGACTGGGTAACTCGGTTGGTAGAGTGTTGGTCATGCACTATCAATTTAAACCTCATATAGGTTTGAATCCCATGTAATTTTGTTTTTATTGTACTAGTATGCATTGTGGTTTGTGGCTCAATACCATGTAATGCATATGTCTTTTAACAACAGTAGTCAAGTCTTCCAATGTACTTGTTAGTGAAACCCAATAGATAGCTTTATTTTCTCTTTGTTTCTTCAAATATTGAATGCATATGTCTTATAACTTTAGAAGTAAAGTATTCTAATGACTTGCTTATGACACCCCATAGAATATATCATGTTTAGTACCTTAGACATTGTAGCTTATTTACTTAAATCTCTGATATATTTGGTGCCTTCAGTGTTCAGACTGGGTAGCTCAGTTGGTAGAGTGTTGGTCTTGCACTATCAATGTAGATCAGTTGGTAAAGTGTTGGTCTTGCACTATCAATTTAAACCTCATATAGGTTTGAATCCCATGTAAGTTTATTTTTATTTTACTAGTATGCATTGTGGTTTGTGGCTCAATACCATGTAATGCATATGTCTTTTAACAACAGTAGTCAAGTTTTCCAATGTACTTGTTAGTGAAACCCAATAGAAAGCTTTATTTTCTCTTTGTTTCTTCAAATATTGAATGCATATGTCTTATAACTTTAGAAGTAAAGTATTCTAATGACTTGCTTATGACACCCCATAGAATATATCATGTTTAGTACCTTAGACATTGTAGCTTATTTACTTAAATCTCTGATATATTTGTTGCCTTCAGTGTTCAGACTGGGTAGCTCAGTTGGTAGAGTGTTGGTCTTGCACTATCAATGTAGATCAGTTGGTAAAGTGTTGGTCTTGCACTATCAATTTAAACCTCATATAGGTTTGAAACCCATGTAAGTTTATTTTTATTTTACTAGTATGCATTGTGGTTTGTGGCTCAATACCATGTAATGCATATGTCTTTTAACAACAGTAGTCAAGTTTTCCAATGTACTTGTTAGTGAAACCAAATAGATAGCTTTATTTTCTCTTTGTTTCCTCAAATCTTTTATGCATATATTTTACAACTTTTGTAGTAAAGTATTCTAATGACTTGCTTATGACACCCCATGGAATATATCATGTTTAGTACCTTGGACATTGTAGCTTATTTACTTAAATCTCTGATATATTTTGTGTTTTTTGTGTTCTGACTGGGTAGCTCAGTTGGTAGAGTGTTGGTCTTGCACTTTCAATGTACACCTCACATAGGTTTGAGTCCCATGTAAGTTTATTTTTATTTTACTAGTCTGCATTGTGGTTTGTGGCTCAATACCATGTAATTCATATGTCTTTTAACAACAGTAGTCAAGTCTTCCAATGTACTTGTTAGTGAAACCCAATAGATAGCTTTATTTTCTCTTTGTTTCCTCAAATTTTTAATGCATATCTTTTACAACTTTTGTAGTAAAGTATTCTAATGACTTGTTATGACACCCCATAGAATATATCATGTTTAGTAACTTGGACATTGTAGCTTATTTACTTAAATCTCTGATATATTTTAAATATTTTGTGTTCAGACTGGGTAGATCAGTTGGTAGAGCGTTGGTCTTGCACTATCAATGTAAACCTCACATAGGTTTGAATCCCATGTAAGTTTGTTTTTATTTTACTAGTCTGCATAGTGGTTTGTGGCTCAATACCATGTAATGCATATGTCTTTTAACAACAGTAGTCAAGTCTTCCAATGTACTTGTTAGTGAAACCCAATAGATAGCTTTATTTTCTCTTTGTTTCTTCAAATATTGAATGCATATGTCTTATAACTTTAGAAGTAAAGTATTCTAATGACTTGTTTATGACACCCCATAGAATATATCATGTTTAGTACCTTAGACATTGTAGCTTATTTACTTAAATCTCTGATATATTTGATGTTTTCTGTGTTCAGACTGGGTAGCTCAGTTGGTAGAGTGTTGGTCTTGCACTATCAATGTAGATCAGTTGGTAGAGTGTTGGTCTTGCACTATCAATGTAAACGTCACATAGGTTTCAATCCCATGCAAGTTGTTTTTATTTTATTAGTCTGCATTGTGGTTTGTGGCTCAACACTATGTAATGCATATGTCTTTTAACAACAGTAGTCAAGTCTCCCAATGTACTTGTTAGTGAAACCCAATAGATAGCTTTATTTTCTCTTTGTTTCCTCAAATTTTTAATGCATATCTTTTACAACTTTTGTAGTAAAGTATTCTAATGACTTGCTTATGACACCCCATAGAATATATCCTGTTTAGTACCTTGGACATTGTAGCTTATTTACTTAAATATCTGATATATTTTATGTATGTTGTGTTTAGACTGGGTAGCTCAGTTGGTAGAGTGTTAGTCTTGCACTATCAATGTAAACCTCACATAGCTTTGAATCCCATGTAAGTTTGTTTTTATTTTACTAGTCTGCATTGTGGTTTGTGGCTCAATACCATGTAATGCATATGTCTTTTAACAACAGTAGTAAAGTCTTCCAATGTACTTGTTAGTGAAACCCAATAGATAGCTTTATTTTCTCTTTGTTTCCTCAAATTTTTAATGCATATCTTTTACAACTTTTGTAGTAAAGTATTCTAATGACTTGCTTATGACACCCCATAGAATATATCATGTTTAGTACCTTAGACATTGTAGCTTATTTACTTAAATCTCTGATATATTTGATGTTTTCTGTGTTCAGACTGGGTAGCTCAGTTGGTAGAGTGTTGGTCTTGCACTATCAATGTAGATCAGTTGGTAGAGTGTTGGTCTTGCACTATCAATGTAAATGTCACATAGGTTTCAATCCCATGCAAGTTGTTTTTATTTTATTAGTCTGCATTGTGGTTTGTGGCTCAACACCATGTAATGCATATGTCTTTTAACAACAGTAGTCAAGTCTCCCAATGTACTTGTTAGTGAAACCCAATAGATAGCTTTATTTTCTCTTTGTTTCCTCACATTTTTAATGCATATCTTTTACAACTTTTGTAGTAAAGTATTCTAATGACTTGCTTATGACACCCCATAGAATATATCCTGTTTAGTACCTTGGACATTGTAGCTTATTTACTTAAATCTCTGATATATTTTATGTATGTTGTGTTTAGACTGGGTAGCTCAGTTGGTAGAGTGTTGGTCTTGCACTATCAATGTAAACCTCACATAGCTTTGTATCCCATGTAAGTTTGTTTTTATTTTACTAGTCTGTATTGTGGTTTGTGGCTCAATACCATGTAATGCATATGTTTTTTAACAACAGTAGTCAAGTCTTCCAATGTACTTGTTAGTGAAACCCAATAGATAGCTTTATTTTCTCTTTGTTTCTTCAAATATTGAATGCATATGTCTTATAACTTTAGAAGTAAAGTATTCTAATGACTTGCTTATGACACCCCATAGAATATATCCTGTTTAGTACATTGGAAATTGTAGCTTATTTACTTAAATATCTGATATATTTTATGTATGTTGTGTTTAGACTGGGTAGCTCAGTTGGTAGAGTGTTAGTCTTGCACTATCAATGTAAACCTCACATAGCTTTGAATCCCATGTAAGTTTGTTTTTATTTTACTAGTCTGCATTGTGGTTTGTGGCTCAATACCATGTAATGCATATGTCTTTTAACAACAGTAGTAAAGTCTTCCAATGTACTTGTTAGTGAAACCCAATAGATAGCTTTATTTTCTCTTTGTTTCCTCAAATTTTTAATGCATATCTTTTACAACTTTTGTAGTAAAGTATTCTAATGACTTGCTTATGACACCCCATAGAATATATCATGTTTAGTACCTTAGACATTGTATCTTATTTACTTAAATCTCTGATATATTTGATGTTTTCTGTGTTCAGACTGGGTAGCTCAGTTGGTAGAGTGTTGGTCTTGCACTATCAATGTAGATTAGTTGGTAGAGTGTTTGTCTTGCACTATCAATGTAAACGCCACATAGGTTTCAATCCCATGTAAGTTGTTTTTATTTTACTAGTCTTCATTGTGGTTTGTGGCTCAATACCATGTAATGCATATGTCTTTTAACAACAGTAGTCAAGTCTTCCAATGTACTTGTTAGTGAAACCCAATAGATAGCTTTATTTTCTCTTTGTTTCTTCAAATATTGAATGCATATGTCTTATAACTTTAGAAGTAAAGTATTCTAATGACTTGCTTATGACACCCCATAGAATATATCATGTTTAGTACCTTAGACATTGTGGCTTATTTACTTAAATCTCTGATATATTTGTTGCCTTCAGTGTTCAGACTGGGTAGCTCAGTTGGTAGAGTGTTGGTCTTGCACTATCAATGTAGATCAGTTGGTAAAGTGTTGGTCTTGCACTATCAATTTAAAACTCATATAGGTTTGAATCCCATGTAAGTTTATTTTTATTTTACTAGTATGCATTGTGGTTTGTGGCTCAATACCATGTAATGCATATGTCTTTTAACAACAGTAGTCAAGTTTTCCAATGTACTTGTTAGTGAAACCAAATAGATAGCTTTATTTTCTCTTTGTTTCCTCAAATTTTTTATGCATATATTTTACAACTTTTGTAGTAAAGTATTCTAATGACTTGCTTATGACACCCCATGGAATATATCATGTTTAGTACCTTGGACATTGTAGCTTATTTACTTAAATCTCTGATATATTTTGTGTCTTTTGTGTTCTGACTGGGTAGCTCAGTTGGTAGAGTGTTGGTCTTGCACTTTCTATGTACACCTCACATAGGTTTGAGTCCCATGTAAGTTTATTTTTATTTTACTAGTCTGCATTGTGGTTTGTGGCTCAATACCATGTAATTCATATGTCTTTTAACAACAGTAGTCAAGTCTTCCAATGTACTTGTTAGTGAAACCCAATAGATAGCTTTATTTTCTCTTTGTTTCCTCAAATTTTTAATGCATATCTTTTACAACTTTTGTAGTAAAGTATTCTAATGACTTGTTATGACACCCCATAGAATATATCATGTTTAGTAACTTGGACATTGTAGCTTATTTACTTAAATCTCTGATATATTTTAAATATTTTGTGTTCAGACTGGGTAGATCAGTTGGTAGAGCGTTGGTCTTGCACTATTAATGTAAACCTCACATAGGTTTGAATCCCATGTAAGTTTGTTTTTATTTTACTAGTCTGCATTGTGGTTTGTGGCTCAATACCATGTAATGCATATGTCTTTTAACAACAGTAGTCAAGTCTTCCAATGTACTTGTTAGTGAAACCCAATAGATAGCTTTATTTTCTCTTTGTTTCTTCAAATATTGAATGCATATGTCTTATAACTTTAGAAGTAAAGTATTCTAATGACTTGCTTATGACACCCCATAGAATATATCATGTTTAGTACCTTAGACATTGTAGCTTATTTACTTAAATCTCTGATATATTTGATGTTTTCTGTGTTCAGACTGGGTAGCTCAGTTGGTAGAGTGTTGGTCTTGCACTATCAATGTAGATCAGTTGGTAGAGTGTTGGTCTTGCACTATCAATGTAAACGTCACATAGGTTTCAATCCCATGCAAGTTGTTTTTATTTTATTAGTCTGCATTGTGGTTTGTGGCTCAACACTATGTAATGCATATGTCTTTTAACAACAGTAGTCAAGTCTCCCAATGTACTTGTTAGTGAAACCCAATAGATAGCTTTATTTTCTCTTTGTTTCCTCAAATTTTTAATGCATATCTTTTACAACTTTTGTAGTAAAGTATTCTAATGACTTGCTTATGACACCCCATAGAATATATCCTGTTTAGTACCTTGGACATTGTAGCTTATTTACTTAAATATCTGATATATTTTATGTATGTTGTGTTTAGACTGGGTAGCTCAGTTGGTAGAGTGTTAGTCTTGCACTATCAATGTAAACCTCACATAGCTTTGAATCCCATGTAAGTTTGTTTTTATTTTACTAGTCTGCATTGTGGTTTGTGGCTCAATACCATGTAATGCATATGTCTTTTAACAACAGTAGTAAAGTCTTCCAATGTACTTGTTAGTGAAACCCAATAGATAGCTTTATTTTCTCTTTGTTTCCTCAAATTTTGAATGCATATCTTTTACAACTTTTGTAGTAAAGTATTCTAATGACTTGCTTATGACACCCCATAGAATATATCATGTTTAGTACCTTAGACATTGTAGCTTATTTACTTAAATCTCTGATATATTTGATGTTTTCTGTGTTCAGACTGGGTAGCTCAGTTGGTAGAGTGTTGGTCTTGCACTATCAATGTAGATCAGTTGGTAGAGTGTTGGTCTTGCACTATCAATGTAAACGTCACATAGGTTTCAATCCCATGCAAGTTGTTTTTATTTTATTAGTCTGCATTGTGGTTTGTGGCTCAACACCATGTAATGCATATGTCTTTTAACAACAGTAGTCAAGTCTCCCAATGTACTTGTTAGTGAAACCCAATAGATAGCTTTATTTTCTCTTTGTTTCCTCAAATTTTTAATGCATATCTTTTACAAATTTTGTAGTAAAGTATTCTAATGACTTGCTTATGACACCCCATAGAATATATCATGTTTAGTACCTTAGACATTGTATCTTATTTACTTAAATCTCTGATATATTTGATGTTTTCTTTGTTCAGACTGGGTAGCTCAGTTGGTAGAGTGTTGGTCTTGCACTATCAATGTAGATTAGTTGGTAGAGTGTTTGTCTTGCACTATCAATGTAAACGCCACATAGGTTTCAATCCCATGTAAGTTGATTTTATTTTACTAGTCTTCATTGTGGTTTGTGGCTCAATACCATGTAATGCATATGTCTTTTAACAACAGTAGTCAAGTCTTCCAATGTACTTGTTAGTGAAACCCAATAGATAGCTTTATTTTCTCTTTGTTTCTTCAAATATTGAATGCATATGTCTTATAACTTTAGAAGTAAAGTATTCTAATGACTTGCTTATGACACCCCATAGAATATATCATGTTTAGTACCTTAGACATTGTGGCTTATTTACTTAAATCTCTGATATATTTGTTGCCTTCAGTGTTCAGACTGGGTAGCTCAGTTGGTAGAGTGTTGGTCTTGCACTATCAATTTAGACCTCATATAGGTTTGAATCCCATGTAAGTTTATTTTTATTTTACTAGTATGCATTGTGGTTTGTGGCTCAATACCATGTAATGCATATGTCTTTTAACAACAGTAGTCAAGTTTTCCAATGTACTTGTTAGTGAAACCAAATAGATAGCTTTATTTTCTCTTTGTTTCCTCAAATTTTTTATGCATATATTTTACAACTTTTGTAGTAAAGTATTCTAATGACTTGCTTATGACACCCCATGGAATATATCATGTTTAGTACCTTGGACATTGTAGCTTATTTACTTAAATCTCTGAAATATTTTGTGCCTTTTGTGTTCTGAATGGATAGCACAGTTGGTAGAGTGTTGGTTTTGCACTATCAATGTAAACCTCACATAGGTTTGAATCCCATGTAAGTTTGTTTTTATGTTTCTAGTCTGCATTGTGGTTTGTGGCTCAATACCATGTAATGCATATGTTTTTTAACAACAGTAGTCAAGTCTTCCAATGTACTTGTTAGTGAAACCCAATAGATAGCTTTATTTTCTCTTTGTTTCTTCAAATATTGAATGCATATGTCTTATAACTTTAGAAGTAAAGTATTCTAATGACTTGCTTATGACACCCCATAGAATATATCCTGTTTAGTACCTTGGAAATTGTAGCTTATTTACTTAAATATCTGATATATTTTATGTATGTTGTGTTTAGACTGGGTAGCTCAGTTGGTAGAGTGTTAGTCTTGCACTATCAATGTAAACCTCACATATCTTTGAATCCCATGTAAGTTTGTTTTTATTTTACTAGTCTGCATTGTGGTTTGTGGCTCAATACCATGTAATGCATATGTCTTTTAACAACAGTAGTAAAGTCTTCCAATGTACTTGTTAGTGAAACCCAATAGATAGCTTTATTTTCTCTTTGTTTCCTCAAATTTTTAATGCATATCTTTTACAACTTTTGTAGTAAAGTATTCTAATGACTTGCTTATGACACCCCATAGAATATATCATGTTTAGTACCTTAGACATTGTATCTTATTTACTTAAATCTCTGATATATTTGATGTTTTCTGTGTTCAGACTGGGTAGCTCAGTTGGTAGAGTGTTGGTCTTGCACTATCAATGTAGATCAGTTGGTAGAGTGTTGTTCTTGCACTATCAATGTAAACGTCACATAGGTTTCAATCCCATGCAAGTTGTTTTTATTTTATTAGTCTGCATTGTGGTTTGTGGCTCAACACCATGTAATGCATATGTCTTTTAACAACAGTAGTCAAGTCTCCCAATGTACTTGTTAGTGAAACCCAATAGATAGCTTTATTTTCTCTTTGTTTCCTCAAATTTTTAATGCATATCTTTTACAACTTTTGTAGTAAAGTATTCTAATGACTTGCTTATGACACCCCATAGAATATATCCTGTTTAGTACCTTGGACATTGTAGCTTATTTACTTAAATATCTGATATATTTTATGTATGTTGTGTTTAGACTGGGTAGCTCAGTTGGTAGAGTGTTAGTCTTGCACTATCAATGTAAACCCCACATAGCTTTGAATCCCATGTAAGTTTGTTTTTATTTTACTAGTCTGCATTGTGGTTTGTGGCTCAATACCATGTAATGCATATGTTTTTTAACAACAGTAGTCAAGTCTTCCAATGTACTTGTTAGTGAAACCCAATAGATAGCTTTATTTTCTCTTTGTTTCTTCAAATATTGAATGCATATGTCTTATAACTTTAGAAGTAAAGTATTCTAATGACTTGCTTATGACACCCCATAGAATATATCCTGTTTAGTACCTTGGAAATTGTAGCTTATTTACTTAAATATCTGATATATTTTATGTATGTTGTGTTTAGACTGGGTAGCTCAGTTGGTAGAGTGTTAGTCTTGCACTATCAATGTAAACCTCACATAGCTTTGAATCCCATGTAAGTTTGTTTTTATTTTACTAGTCTGCATTGTGGTTTGTGGCTCAATACCATGTAATGCATATGTCTTTTAACAACAGTAGTAAAGTCTTCCAATGTACTTGTTAGTGAAACCCAATAGATAACTTTATTTTCTCTTTGTTTCCTCAAATTTTTAATGCATATCTTTTACAACTTTTGTAGTAAAGTATTCTAATGACTTGCTTATGACACCCCATAGAATATATCATGTTTAGTACCTTAGACATTGTATCTTATTTACTTAAATCTCTGATATATTTGATGTTTTCTGTGTTCAGACTGGGTAGCTCAGTTTGTAGAGTGTTGGTCTTGCACTATCAATGTAGATCAGTTGGTAGAGTGTTGGTCTTGCACTATCAATGTAAACGCCACATAGGTTTCAATCCCATGTAAGTTGTTTTTATTTTACTAGTCTTCATTGTGGTTTGTGGCTCAATACCATGTAATGCATATGTCTTTTAACAACAGTAGTCAAGTCTTCCAATGTACTTGTTAGTGAAACCCAATAGATAGCTTTATTTTCTCTTTGTTTCTTCAAATATTGAATGCATATGTCTTATAACTTTAGAAGTAAAGTATTCTAATGACTTGCTTATGACACCCCATAGAATATATCATGTTTAGTACCTTAGACATTGTAGCTTATTTACTTAAATCTCTGATATATTTGTTGCCTTCAGTGTTCAGACTGGGTAGCTCAGTTGGTAGAGTGTTGGTCTTGCACTATCAATGTAGATCAGTTGGTAAAGTGTTGGTCTTGCACTATCAATTTAAACCTCATATAGGTTTGAATCCCATGTAAGTTTATTTTTATTTTACTAGTATGCATTGTGGTTTGTGGCTCAATACCATGTAATGCATATGTCTTTTAACAACAGTAGTCAAGTTTTCCAATGTACTTGTTAGTGAAACCAAATAGATAGCTTTATTTTCTCTTTGTTTCCTCAAATTTTTTATGCATATATTTTACAACTTTTGTAGTAAAGTATTCTAATGACTTGCTTATGACACCCCATGGAATATATCATGTTTAGTACCTTGGACATTGTAGCTTATTTACTTAAATCTCTGATATATTTTGTGCCTTTTGTGTTCTGAATGGGTAGCTCAGTTGGTAGAGTGTTGGTCTTGCACTATCAATGTAAACCTCACATAGGTTTGAATCCCATGTAAGTTTGTTTTTATTTTACTAGTCTGCATTGTGGTTTGTGGCTCAATACCATGTAATGCATATGTTTTTTAACAACAGTAGTCAAGTCTTCCAATGTACTTGTTAGTGAAACCCAATAGATAGCTTTATTTTATCTTTGTTTCTTCAAATATTGAATGCATATGTCTTATAACTTTAGAAGTAAAGTATTCTAATGACTTGCTTATGACACCCCATAGAATATATCATGTTTAGTACCTTAGACATTGTAGCTTATTTACTTAAATCTCTGATATATTTGATATTTTCTGTGTTCAGACTGGGTAGCTCAGTTGGTAGAGTGTTGGTCTTGCACTATCAATGTAGATCAGTTGGTAGAGTGTTGGTCTTGCACTATCAATCTAAACATCACATAGGTTTCAATCCCATGCAAGTTGTTTTTATTTTATTAGTCTGCATTGTGGTTTGTGGCTCAACACCATGTAATGCATATGTCTTTTAACAACAGTAGTCAAGTCTCCCAATGTACTTGTTAGTGAAACTCAATAGATAGCTTTATTTTCTCTTTGTTTCCTCACATTTTTAATGCATATCTTTTACAACTTTTGTAGTAAAGTATTCTAATGACTTGCTTATGACACCCCATAGAATATATCCTGTTTAGTACCTTGGACATTGTAGCTTATTTACTTAAATATCTGATATATTTTATGTATGTTGTGTTTAGACTGGGTAGCTCAGTTGGTAGAGTGTTAGTCTTGCACTATCAATGTAAACCTCACATAGCTTTGAATCCCATGTAAGTTTGTTTTTATTTTACTAGTCTGCATTGTGGTCTGTGGCTCAATACCATGTAATGCATATGTTTTTTAACAACAGTAGTCAAGTCTTCCAATGTACTTGTTAGTGAAACCCAATAGATAGCTTTATTTTCTCTTTGTTTCTTCAAATATTGAATGCATATGTCTTATAACTTTAGAAGTAAAGTATTCTAATGACTTGTTTATGACACCCCATAGAATATATCATGTTTAGTACCTTGGACATTGTAGCTTATTTACTTAAATCTCTGATATATTTTAAATATTTTGTGTTCAGACTGGGTAGCTCAGTTGGTAGAGTGTTGGTCTTGCACTATCAATGTAAACCTCACATAGGTTTGAATCCCATGTAAGTTTGTTTTTATTTTACTAGTCTGCATTGTGGTTTGTGGCTCAATACCATGTAATGCATATGTCTTTTAACAACAGTAGTCAAGTCTTCCAATGTACTTGTTAGTGAAACCCAATAGATAGCTTTATTTTCTCTTTGTTTCTTCAAATATTGAATGCATATGTCTTATAACTTTAGAAGTAAAGTATTCTAATGACTTGCTTATGACACCCCATAGAATATATCCTGTTTAGTACCTTGGAAATTGTAGCTTATTTACTTAAATATCTGATATATTTTATGTATGTTGTGTTTAGACTGGGTAGCTTAGTTGGTAGATTGTTAGTCTTGCACTATCAATGTAAACCTCACATAGCTTTGAATCCCATGTAAGTTTGTTTTTATTTTACTAGTCTGCATTGTGGTTTGTGGCTCAATACCATGTAATGCATATGTCTTTTACCAACAGTAGTAAAGTCTTCCAATGTACTTGTTAGTGAAACCCAATAGATACCTTTATTTTCTCTTTGTTTCCTCAAATTTTTAATGCATATCTTTTACAACTTTTGTAGTAAAGTAATCTAATGACTTGCTTATGACACCCCATAGAATATATCATGTTAAGTACCTTAGACATTGTATCTTATTTACTTAAATCTCTGATATATTTGATGTTTTCTGTGTTCAGACTGGGTAGCTCAGTTGGTAGAGTGTTGGTCTTGCACTATCAATGTAGATCAGTTGGTAGAGTGTTGGTCTTGCACTATCAATGTAAACGCCACATAGGTTTCAATCCCATGTAAGTTGTTTTTATATTACTAGTCTGCATTGTGGTTTGTGGCTCAATACCATGTAATGCATATGTCTTTTAACAACAGTAGTCAAGTCTTCCAATGTACTTGTTAGTGAAACCCAATAGATGGCTTTATTTTCTCTTTGTTTCCTCAAATTTTTAATGCATATCTTTTACAACTTTTGTAGTAAAGTATTCTAATGACTTGCTTATGACACCCCATAGAATATATCCTGTTTAGTACCTTGGACATTGTAGCTTATTTACTTAAATATCTGATATATTTTATATATGTTGTGTTCAGACTGGGTAGCTCAGATGGCAGAGTGTTAGTCTTGCACAATCAATGTAAACCTCACATATGTTTGAATCCCATGTAAGTTTGTTTTTATTTTACTAGTCTGCATTGTGGTTTGTGGCTCAATACCATGTAATGCATATGTCTTTTAACAACAGTAGTCAAGTCTTCCAATGTACTTGTTAGTGAAACCCAATAGAAAGCTTTATTTTCTCTTTGTTTCTTCAAATATTGAATGCATATGTCTTATAACTTTAGAAGTAAAGTATTCTAATGACTTGCTTATGACACCCCATAGAATATATCATGTTTAGTACCTTAGACATTGTAGCTTATTTACTTAAATCTCTGATATATTTGTTGTCTTCTGTGTTCAGACTGGGTAGCTCAGTTGGTAGAGTGTTGGTCTTGCAATATCAATGTAGATCAGTTGGTAAAGTGTTGGACTTGCACTATCAATTTAAACCTCATATAGGTTTTAATCCCATGTAAGTTTATTTTTATTTTACTAGTATGCATTGTGGTTTGTGGCTCAATACCATGTAATGCATATGTCTTTTAACAACAGTAGTCAAGTTTTCCAATGTACTTGTTAGTGAAACCAAATAGATAGCTTTATTTTCTCTTTGTTTCCTCAAATTTTTATGCATATCTTTTACAACTTTTGTAGTAAAGTATTCTAATGACTTGCTTATGACACCCCATGGAATATATCATGTTTAGTAACTTGGACATTGTAGCTTATTTACTTAAATCTCTGATATATTTTAAATATTTTGTGTTCAGACTGGGTAGATCAGTTGGTAGAGCGTTGGTCTTGCACTATCAATGTAAACCTCACATAGGTTTGAATCCCATGTAAGTTTGTTTTTATTTTACTAGTCTGCATTGTGGTTTGTGGCTCAATACCATGTAATGCATATGTTTTTTAACAACAGTAGTCAAGTCTTCCAATGTACTTGTTAGTGAAACCAAATAGCTTTATTTTCTCTTTGTTTCCTCAAATTTTTAATGCATATCTTTTACAACTTTTGTAGTAAAGTATTCTAATGACTTGCTTATGACACCCCATAGAATATATCATGTTTAGTACCTTGGATATTGTAGCTTATTTACTTAAATCTCTGATATATTTTATGTATGTTGTGTTCAGACTGGGTAGCTCAGTTGGTAGAGTGTTGGTCTTGCACTATCAATGTAAACCTAACATAGGTTTGAATCCCATGTAAGTTTATTTTTATTTTACTAGTCTGCATTGTGGTTTGTGGCTCAATACCATGTAATTCATATGTCTTTTAACAACAGTAGTCAAGTTTTCCAATGTACTTGTTAGTGAAACCCAATAGATAGCTTTATTTTCTCTTTGTTTCCTCAAATTTTGAATGCATATCTTTTACAACTTTTGTAGTAAAGTATTCTAATGACTTGCTTATGACACCCCATAGAATATATCATGTTTAGTACCTTGGACATTATAGCTTATTTACTTAAATCTCTGATATATTTTATGTCTCTTGTGTTCAGACTGGGTAACTCGTTTGGTAGAGTGTTGGTCATGCACTATCAATTTAAACCTCATATAGGTTTGAATCCCATGTAAGTTTGTTTTTATTGTACTAGTATGCATTGTGGTTTGTGGCTCAATACCATGTAATGCATATGTCTTTTAACAACAGTAGTCAAGTCTTCCAATGTACTTGTTAGTGAAACCCAATAGATAGCTTTATTTTCTCTTTGTTTCTTCAAATATTGAATGCATATGTCTTATAACTTTAGAAGTAAAGTATTCTAATGACTTGCTTATGACACCCCATAGAGTATATCATGTTTAGTACCTTAGACATTGTAGCTTATTTACTTAAATCTCTGATATATTTGGTGCCTTCAGTGTTCAGACTGGGTAGCTCAGTTGGTAGAGTGTTGGTCTTGCACTATCAATGTAGATCAGTTGGTAAAGTGTTGGTCTTGCACTATCAATTTAAACCTCATATAGGTTTGAATCCCATGTAAGTTTATTTTTATTTTACTAGTATGCATTGTGGTTTGTGGCTCAATACCATGTAATGCATATGTGTTTTAACAACAGTAGTCAAGTATTCCAATGTACTTGTTAGTGAAACCCAATAGATAGCTTTATTTTCTCTTTGTTTCCTCAAATTTTTATTGCAAATCTTTTACAACTTTTGTAGTAAAGTATTCTAATGACTTGCTTATGACACCCCATAGAATATATCCTATTTAGTACCTTGGACATTGTAGCTTATTTACTTAAATCTCTGATATATTTTATGTATGTTGTGTTCAGACTGGGTAGCTCAGATGGCAGAGTGTTAGTCTTGCACTATCAATGTAAACCTCACATATGTTTGAATCCCATGTAAGTTTGTTTTTATTTTACTAGTCTGCATTGTGGTTTGTGGCTCAATACCATGTAATGCATATGTCTTTTAACAACAGTAGTCAAGTCTTCCAATGTACTTGTTAGTGAAACCCAATAGAAAGCTTTATTTTCTCTTTGTTTCTTCAAATATTGAATGCATATGTCTTATAACTTTAGAAGTAAAGTATTCTAATTACTTGCTTATGACACCCCATAGAATATATCATGTTTAGTACCTTAGACATTGTAGCTTATTTACTTAAATCTCTGATATATTTGTTGTCTTCTGTGTTCAGACTGGGTAGCTCAGTTGGTAGAGTGTTGGTCTTGCACTATCAATGTAGATCAGTTGGTAAAGTGTTGGTCTTGCACTATCAATTTAAACCTCATATAGGTTTGAATCCCATGTAAGTTTATTTTTATTTTACTAGTATGCATTGTGGTTTGTGGCTCAATACCATGTAATGCATATGTCTTTTAACAACAGTAGTCAAGTTTTCCAATGTACTTGTTAGTGAAACCCAATAGATAGCTTTATTTTCTCTTTGTTTCCTCAAATTTTTTATGCATATATTTTACAACTTTTGTAGTAAAGTATTCTAATGACTTGCTTATGACACCCCATGGAGTATATCATGTTTAGTACCTTGGACATTGTAGCTTATTTACTTAAATCTCTGATATATTTTGTGTCTTCTGTGTTCCGACTGGGTAGCTCAGTTGGTAGAGTGTTGGTCTTGCACTTTCAATGTACAGCTCACATAGGTTTGAGTCCCATGTAAGTTTATTTTTATTTTACTAGTCTGCATTGTGGTTTGTGGCTCAATACCATGTAATTCATATGTCTTTTAACAACAGTAGTCAAGTCTTCCAATGTACTTGTTAGTGAAACCCAATAGATAGCTTTATTTTCTCTTTGTTTCCTCAAATTTTTAATGCATATCTTTTACAACTTTTGTAGTAAAGTATTCTAATGACTTGCTTATGACACCCCATAGAATATATCATGTTTAGTACCTTGGACATTATAGCTTATTTACTTAAATCTCTGATATATTTTATGTCTCTTGTGTTCAGACTGGGTAACTCGGTTGGTAGAGTGTTGGTCATGCACTATCAATTTAAACCTCATATAGGTTTGAATCCCATGTAAGTTTGTTTTTATTGTACTAGTATGCATTGTGGTTTGTGGCTCAATACCATGTAATGCATATGTCTTTTAACAACAGTAGTCAAGTCTTCCAATGTACTTGTTAGTGAAACCCAATAGATAGCTTTATTTTCTCTTTGTTTCTTCAAATATTGAATGCATATGTCTTATAACTTTAGAAGTAAAGTATTCTAATGACTTGCTTATGACACCCCATAGAATATATCATGTTTAGTACCTTAGACATTGTAGCTTATTTACTTAAATCTCTGATATATTTGGTGCCTTCAGTGTTCAGACTGGGTAGCTCAGTTGGTAGAGTGTTGGTCTTGCACTATCAATGTAGATCAGTTGGTAAAGTGTTGGTCTTGCACTATCAATTTAAACCTCATATAGGTTTGAATCCCATGTAAGTTTATTTTTATTTTACTAGTATGCATTGTGGTTTGTGGCTCAATACCATGTAATGCATATGTGTTTTAACAACAGTAGTCAAGTATTCCAATGTACTTGTTAGTGAAACCCAATAGATAGCTTTATTTTCTCTTTGTTTCCTCAAATTTTTATTGCAAATCTTTTACAACTTTTGTAGTAAAGTATTCTAATGACTTGCTTATGACACCCCATAGAATATATCCTGTTTAGTACCTTGGACATTGTATCTTATTTACTTAAATCTCTGATATATTTTATGTATGTTGTGTTCAGACTGGGTAGCTCAGATGGCAGAGTGTTAGTCTTGCACTATCAATGTAAACCTCACATATGTTTGAATCCCATGTAAGTTTGTTTTTATTTTACTAGTCTGCATTGTGGTTTGTGGCTCAATACCATGTAATGCATATGTCTTTTAACAACAGTAGTCAAGTCTTCCAATGTACTTGTTAGTGAAACCCAATAGAAAGCTTTATTTTCTCTTTGTTTCTTCAAATATTGAATGCATATGTCTTATAACTTTAGAAGTAAAGTATTCTAATTACTTGCTTATGACACCCCATAGAATATATCATGTTTAGTACCTTAGACATTGTAGCTTATTTACTTAAATCTCTGATATATTTGTTGTCTTCTGTGTTCAGACTGGGTAGCTCAGTTGGTAGAGTGTTGGTCTTGCACTATCAATGTAGATCAGTTGGTAAAGTGTTGGACTTGCACTATCAATTTAAACCTCATATAGGTTTTAATCCCATGTAAGTTTATTTTTATTTTACTAGTATGCATTGTGGTTTGTGGCTCAATACCATGGAATGCATATGTCTTTTAACAACAGTAGTCAAGTTTTCCAATGTACTTGTTAGTGAAACCAAATAGATAGCTTTATTTTCTCTTTGTTTCCTCAAATTTTTTATGCATATCTTTTACAACTTTTGTAGTAAAGTATTCTAATGACTTGCTTATGACACCCCATGGAATATATCATGGTTAGTACCTTGGACATTGTAGCTTATTTACTTAAATCTCTGATATATTTTATGTATGTTGTGTTCAGACTGGGTAGCTCAGTTGGTAGAGTGTTGGTCTTGCACTATCAATGTAAACCTAACATAGGTTTGAATCCCATGTAAGTTTATTTTTATTTTACTAGTCTGCATTGTGGTTTGTGGCTCAATACCATGTAATTCATATGTCTTTTAACAACAGTAGTCAAGTTTTCCAATGTACTTGTTAGTGAAACCCAATAGATAGCTTTATTTTCTCTTTGTTTCCTCAAATTTTTAATGCATATCTTTTACAACTTTTGTAGTAAAGTATTCTAATGACTTGCTTATGACACCCCATAGAATATATCATGTTTAGTACCTTGGACATTATAGCTTATTTACTTAAATCTCTGATATATTTGGTGCCTTCAGTGTTCAGACTGGGTAGCTCAGTTGGTAGAGTGTTGGTCTTGTACTATCAATGTAGATCAGTTGGTAAAGTGTTGGTCTTGCACTATCAATTTAAACCTCATATAGGTTTGCATCCCATGTAAGTTTATTTTTATTTTACTAGTATGCATTGTGGTTTGTGGCTCAATACCATGTAATGCATATGTCTTTTAACAACAGTAGTCAAGTTTTCCAATGTACTTGTTAGTGAAACCAAATAGATAGCTTTATTTTCTCTTTGTTTCCTCAAATTTTTTATGCATATATTTTACAACTTTTGTAGTAAAGTATTCTAATGACTTGCTTATGACACCCCATGGAATATATCCTGTTTAGTACCTTGGACATTGTAGCTTATTTACTTAAATCTCTGATATATTTTGGGTCTTTTGTGTTCCGACTGGGTAGCTCAGTTGGTAGAGTGTTGGTCTTGCACTTTCAATGTAAACCTCACATAGGTTTGAATCCCATGTAAGTTTGTTTTTATTTTACTAGTCTGCATTGTGGTTTGTGGCTCAATACCATGTAATGCATATGTTTTTTAACAACAGTAGTCAAGTCTTCCAATGTACTTGTTAGTGAAACCCAATAGATAGCTTTATTTTCTCTTTGTTTCTTCAAATATTGAATGCATATGTCTTATAACTTTAGAAGTAAAGTATTCTAATGACTTGCTTATGACACCCCATGGAATATATCATGTTAAGTACCTTAGACATTGTAGCTTATTTACTTAAATCTCTGATATATTTGATGTTTTCTGTGTTCAGACTGGGTAGCTCAGTTGGTAGAGTGTTGGTCTTGCACTATCAATGTAGATCAGTTGGTAGAGTGTTGGTCTTGCACTATCAATGTAAACGTCACATAGGTTTCAATCCCATGCAAGTTGTTTTTATTTTATTAGTCTGCATTGTGGTTTGTGGCTCAACACCATGTAATGCATATGTCTTTTAACAACAGTAGTCAAGTCTCCCAATGTACTTGTTAGTGAAACCCAATAGATAGCTTTATTTTCTCTCTGTTTCCTCAAATTTTTAATGCATATCTTTTACAACTTTTGTAGTAAAGTATTCTAATGACTTGCTTATGACACCCCATAGAATATATCCTGTTTAGTACCTTGGACATTGTAGCTTATTTACTTAAATATCTGATATATTTTATGTATGTTGTGTTTAGACTGGGTAGCTCAGTTGGTAGAGTGTTAGTCTTGCACTATCAATGTAAACCTCACATAGGTTTGAATCCCATGTAAGTTTGTCTTTATTTTACTAGTCTGCATTGTGGTTTGTGGCTCAATACCATGTAATGCATATGTCTTTTAACAACAGTAGTCAAGTCTTCCAATGTACTTGTTAGTGAAACCCAATAGATAGCTTTATTTTCTCTTTGTTTCTTCAAATATTGAATGCATATAACTTATAACTTTAGAAGTAAAGTATTCTAATGACTTGCTTATGACACCCCATAGAATATATCCTGTTTAGTACCTTGGAAATTGTAGCTTATTTACTTAAATATCTGATATATTTTATGTATGTTGTGTTTAGACTGGGTAGCTTAGTTGGTAGATTGTTAGTCTTGCACTATCAATGTAAACCTCACATAGCTTTGAATCCCATGTAAGTTTGTTTTTATTTTACTAGTCTGCATTGTGGTTTGTGGCTCAATACCATGTAATGCATATGTCTTTTACCAACAGTAGTAAAGTCTTCCAATGTACTTGTTAGTGAAACCCAATAGATAGCTTTATTTTCTCTTTGTTTCCTCAAATTTTTAATGCATATCTTTTACAACTTTTGTAGTAAAGTAATCTAATGACTTGCTTATGACACCCCATAGAATATATCATGTTAAGTACTTTAGACATTGTATCTTATTTACTTAAATCTCTGATATATTTGATGTTTTCTGTGTTCAGACTGGGTAGCTCAGTTGGTAGAGTGTTGGTCTTGCACTATCAATGTAGATCAGTTGGTAGAGTGTTGGTCTTGCACTATCAATGTAAACGCCACATAGGTTTCAATCCCATGTAAGTTGTTTTTATTTTACTAGTCTGCATTGTGGTTTGTGGCTCAATACCATGTAATGCATATGTCTTTTAACAACAGTAGTCAAGTCTTCCAATGTACTTGTTAGTGAAACCCAATAGATGGCTTTATTTTCTCTTTGTTTCCTCAAATTTTTAATGCATATCTTTTACAACTTTTGTAGTAAAGTATTCTAATGACTTGCTTATGACACCCCATAGAATATATCCTGTTTAGTACCTTGGACATTGTAGCTTATTTACTTAAATATCTGATATATTTTATGTATGTTGTGTTCAGACTGGGTAGCTCAGATGGCAGAGTGTTAGTCTTGCACAATCAATGTAAACCTCACATATGTTTGAATCCCATGTAAGTTTGTTTTTATTTTACTAGTCTGCATTGTGGTTTGTGGCTCAATACCATGTAATGCATATGTCTTTTAACAACAGTAGTCAAGTCTTCCAATTTACTTGTTAGTGAAACCCAATAGAAAGCTTTATTTTCTCTTTGTTTCTTCAAATATTAAATGCATATGTCTTATAACTTTAGAAGTAAAGTATTCTAATGACTTGCTTATGACACCCCATAGAATATATCATGTTTAGTACCTTAGACATTGTAGCTTATTTACTTAAATCTCTGATATATTTGTTGTCTTCTGTGTTCAGACTGGGTAGCTCAGTTGGTAGAGTCTTGGTCTTGCAATATCAATGTAGATCAGTTGGTAAAGTGTTGGACTTGCACTATCAATTTAAACCTCATATAGGTTTTAATCCCATGTAAGTTTATTTTTATTTTACTAGTATGCATTGTGGTTTGTGGCTCAATACCATGTAATGCATATGTCTTTTAACAACAGTAGTCAAGTTTTCCAATGTACTTGTTAGTGAAACCAAATAGATAGCTTTATTTTCTCTTTGTTTCCTCAAATTTTTATGCATATCTTTTACAACTTTTGTAGTAAAGTATTCTAATGACTTGCTTATGACACCCCATGGAATATATCATGTTTAGTACCTTGGACATTGTAGCTTATTTACTTAAATCTCTGATATATTTTATGTATGTTTTGTTCAGACTGGGTAGCTCAGTTGGTAGAGTGTTGGTCTTGCACTATCAATGTAAACCTAACATAGGTTTGAATCCCATGTAAGTTTATTTTTATTTTACTAGTCTGCATTGTGGTTTGTGGCTCAATACCATGTAATTCATATGTCTTTTAACAACAGTAGTCAAGTTTTCCAATGTACTTGTTAGTGAAACCCAATAGATAGCTTTATTTTCTCTTTGTTTCCTCAAATTTTTAATGCATATCTTTTACAACTTTTGTAGTAAAGTATTCTAATGACTTGCTTATGACACCCCATAGAATATATCATGTTTAGTACCTTGGACATTATAGCTTATTTACTTAAATCTCTGATATATTTTATGTCTCTTGTGTTCAGACTGGGTAACTCGGTTGGTAGAGTGTTGGTCATGCACTATCAATTTAAACCTCATATAGGTTTGAATCCCATGTACGTTTGTTTTTATTGTACTAGTATGCATTGTGGTTTGTGGCTCAATACCATGTAATGCATATGTCTTTTAACAACAGTAGTCAAGTCTTCCAATGTACTTGTTAGTGAAACCCAATAGATAGCTTTATTTTCTCTTTGTTTCTTCAAATATTGAATGCATATGTCTTATAACTTTAGAAGTAAAGTATTCTAATGACTTGCTTATGACACCCCATAGAATATATCATGTTTAGTACCTTAGACATTGTATCTTATTTACTTAAATCTCTGATATATTTGATGTTTTCTGTGTTCAGACTGGGTAGCTCAGTTGGTAGAGTGTTGGTCTTGCACTATCAATGTAGATCAGTTGGTAGAGTGTTGGTCCTGCACTATCAATGTAAACGTCACATAGGTTTCAATCCCATGCAAGTTGTTTTTATTTTATTAGTCTGCATTGTGGTTTGTGGCTCAACACCATGTAATGCATATGTCTTTTAACAACAGTAGTCTAGTCTCCCAATGTACTTGTTAGTGAAACCCAATAGATAGCTTTATTTTCTCTTTGTTTCCTCAAATTTTTAATGCATATCTTTTACAACTTTTGTAGTAAAGTATTCTAATGACTTGCTTATGACACCCCATAGAATATATCCTGTTTAGTACCTTGGACATTGTAGCTTATTTACTTAAATATCTGATATATTTTATGTATGTTGTGTTTAGACTGGGTAGCTCAGTTGGTAGAGTGTTAGTCTTGCACTATCAATGTAAACCTCACATAGCTTTGAATCCCATGTAAGTTTGTTTTTATTTTACTAGTCTGCATTGTGGTTTGTGGCTCAATACCATGTAATGCATATGTTTTTTAACAACAGTAGTCAAGTCTTCCAATGTACTTGTTAGTGAAACCCAATAGATAGCTTTATTTTCTCTTTGTTTCTTCAAATATTGAATGCATATGTCTTATAGCTTTAGAAGTAAAGTATTCTAATGACTTGCTTATGACACCCCATAGAATATATCCTGTTTAGTACCTTGGAAATTGTAGCTTATTTACTTAAATATCTGATATATTTTATGTATGTTGTGTTTAGACTGGGTAGCTCAGTTGGTAGAGTGTTAATCTTGCACTATCAATGTAAACCTCACATAGCTTTGAATCCCATGTAAGTTTGTTTTTATTTTACTAGTCTGCATTGTGGTTTGTGGCTCAA
Source organism: Pseudophryne corroboree (assembly GCF_028390025.1). Taxonomy (NCBI): domain Eukaryota; kingdom Metazoa; phylum Chordata; class Amphibia; order Anura; family Myobatrachidae; genus Pseudophryne; species Pseudophryne corroboree. Next base: position 56,254 of record NW_026968599.1, read on the forward strand.
TACCATGTAATGCATATGTCTTTTAACAACAGTAGTAAAGTCTTCCAATGAACTTGTTAGTGAAACCCAATAGATAGCTTTATTTTCTCTTTGTTTCCTCAAATTTTTAATGCATATCTTTTACAACTTTTGTAGTAAAGTATTCTAATGACTTGCTTATGACACCCCATAGAATATATCATGTTTAGTACCTTAGACATTGTATCTTATTTACTTAAATCTCTGATATATTTGATGTTTTCTGTGTTCAGACTGGGTAGCTCAGTTGGTAGAGTGTTGGTCTTGCACTATCAATGTAGATTAGTTGGTAGAGTGTTGGTCTTGCACTATCAATGTAAACGCCACATAGGTTTCAATCCCATGTAAGTTGTTTTTATTTTACTAGTCTTCATTGTGGTTTGTGGCTCAATACCATGTAATGCATATGTCTTTTAACAACAGTAGTCAAGTCTTCCAATGTACTTGTTAGTGAAACCCAATAGATAGCTTTATTTTCTCTTTGTTTCCTCAAATTTTTATTGCATATCTTTTACAACTTTTGTAGTAAAGTATTCTAATGACTTGCTTATGACACCCCATAGAATATATCCTGTTTAGTACCTTGGACATTGTAGCTTATTTACTTAAATATCTGATATATTTTATGTATGTTGTGTTCAGACTGGGTAGCTCAGATGGCAGAGTGTTAGTCTTGCACTATCAATGTAAACCTCACATATGTTTGAATCCCATGTAAGTTTGTTTTTATTTTACTAGTCTGCATTGTGGTTTGTGGCTCAATACCATGTAATGCATATGTCTTTTAACAACAGTAGTCAAGTCTTCCAATGTACTTGTTAGTGAAACCCAATAGATAGCTTTATTTTCTCTTTGTTTCTTCAAATATTGAATGCATATGTCTTATAACTTTAGAAGTAAAGTATTCTAATGACTTGCTTATGACACCCCATAGAATATATCATGTTTAGTACCTTAGACATTGTAGCTTATTTACTTAAATCTCTCATATATTTGATGTTTTCTGTGTTCAGACTGGGTAGCTCAGTTGGTAGAGTGTTGGTCTTGCACTATCAATGTAGATCAGTTGGTAGAGTGTTGGTCTTGCACTATCAATGTAAACGTCACATAGGTTTCAATCCCATGCAAGTTGTTTTTATTTTATTAGTCTGCATTGTGGTTTGTGGCTCAACACCATGTAATGCATATGTCTTTTAACAACAGTAGTCAAGTCTCCCAATGTACTTGTTAGTGAAACCCAATAGATAGCTTTATTTTCTCTTTGTTTCCTCACATTTTTAATGCATATCTTTTACAACTTTTGTAGTAAAGTATTCTAATGACTTGCTTATGACACCCCATAGAATATATCCTGTTTAGTACCTTGGACATTGTAGCTTATTTACTTAAATATCTGATATATTTTATGTATGTTGTGTTTAGACTGGGTAGCTCAGTTGGTAGAGTGTTAGTCTTGCACTATCAATGTAAACCTCACATAGCTTTGAATCCCATGTAAGTTTGTTTTTATTTTACTAGTCTGCATTGTGGTTTGTGGCTCAATACCATGTAATGCATATGTTTTTTAACAACAGTAGTCAAGTCTTCCAATGTACTTGTTAGTGAAACCCAATAGATAGCTTTATTTTCTCTTTGTTTCTTCAAATATTGAATGCATATGTTTTATAACTTTAGAAGTAAAGTATTCTAATGACTTGCTTATGACACCCCATAGAATATATCCTGTTTAGTACCTTGGAAATTGTAGCTTATTTACTTAAATATCTGATATATTTTATGTATGTTGTGTTTATACAGGGTAGCTCAGTTGGTAGAGTGTTAGTCTTGCACTATCAATGTAAACCTCAAATAGCTTAGAATCCCATGTAAGTTTGTTTTTATTTTACTAGTCTGCATTGTGGTTTGTGGCTCAATACCATGTAATGCATATGTCTTTTAACAACAGTAGTAAAGTCTTCCAATGTACTTGTTAGTGAAACCAAATAGATAGCTTTATTTTCTCTTTGTTTCCTCAAATTTTTAATGCATATCTTTTACAACTTTTGTAGTAAAGTATTCTAATGACTTGCTTATGACACCCCATAGAATATATCATTCTTAGACATTGTAGCTTATTTACTTAAATCTCTAATATATTTGATGTTTTCTGTGTTCAGACTGGGTAGCTCAGTTGGTAGAGTGTTGGTCTTGCACTATCAATGTAGATCAGTTGGTAGAGTGTTGGTCTTGCACTATCAATGTAAACGCCACATAGGTTTCAATCCCATGTAAGTTGTTTTTATTTTACTAGTCTGCATTGTGGTTTGTGGCTCAATACCATGTAATGCATATGTCTTTTAACAACAGTAGTCAAGTCTTCCAATGTACTTGTTAGTGAAACCCAATAGATGGCTTTATTTTCTCTTTGTTTCCTCAAATTTTTAATGCATATCTTTTACAACTTTTGTAGTAAAGTATTCTAATGACTTGCTTATGACACCCCATAGAATATATCCTGTTTAGTACCTTGGACATTGTAGCTTATTTACTTAAATATCTGATATATTTTATGTATGTTGTGTTCAGACTGGGTAGCTCAGATGGCAGAGTGTTAGTCTTGCACTATCAATGTAAACCTCACATATGTTTGAATCCCATGTAAGTTTGTTTTTATTTTACTAGTCTGCATTGTGGTTTGTGGCTCAATACCATGTAATGCATATGTCTTTTAACAACAGTAGTCAAGTCTTCCAATGTACTTGTTAGTGAAACCCAATAGAAAGCTTTATTTTCTCTTTGTTTCTTCAAATATTGAATGCATATGTCTTGTAACTTTAGAAGTAAAGTATTCTAATGACTTGCTTATGACACCCCATAGAATATATCATGTTTAGTACCTTAGACATTGTAGCTTATTTACTTAAATCTCTGATATATTTGTTGTCTTCTGTGTTCAGACTGGGTAGCTCAGTTGGTAGAGTGTTGGTCTTGCACTATCAATGTAGATCAGTTGGTAAAGTGTTGGACTTGCACTATCAATTTAAACCTCATATAGGTTTTAATCCCATGTAAGTTTATTTTTATTTTACTAGTATGCATTGTGGTTTGTGGCTCAATACCATGTAATGCATATGTCTTTTAACAACAGTAGTCAAGTTTTCCAATGTACTTGTTAGTGAAACCAAATAGATAGCTTTATTTTCTCTTTGTTTCCTCAAATTTTTAATGCATATCTTTTACAACTTTTGTAGTAAAGTATTCTAATGACTTGCTTATGACACCCCATGGAATATATCATGTTTAGTACCTTGGACATTGTAGCTTATTTACTTAAATCTCTGATATATTTTATGTATGTTGTGTTCAGACTGGGTTGCTCAGTTGGTAGAGTGTTGGTCTTGCACTATCAATGTAAACCTAACATAGGTTTGAATCCCATGTAAGCTTATTTTTATTTTACTAGTCTGCATTGTGGTTTGTAACTCAATACCATGTAATTCATATGTCTTTTAACAACAGTAGCCAAGTCTTCTAATGTACTTGTTAGTGAAACCCAATAGATAGCTTTATTTTCTCTTTGTTTCCTCAAATTTTTAATGCATATCTTTTACAACTTTTGTAGTAAAGTATTCTAATGACTTGCTTATGACACCCCATAGAATATATCATGTTTAGTACCTTAGACATTGTATCTTATTTACTTAAATCTCTGATATATTTGATGTTTTCTGTGTTCAGACTGGGTAGCTCAGTTGGTAGAGTGTTGGTCTTGCACTATCAATGTAGATTAGTTGGTAGAGTGTTGGTCTTGCACTATCAATGTAAACGCCACATAGGTTTCAATCCCATGTAAGTTGTTTTTATTTTACTAGTCTTCATTGTGGTTTGTGGCTCAATACCATGTAATGCATATGTCTTTTAACAACAGTAGTCAAGTCTTCCAATGTACTTGTTAGTGAAACCCAATAGATAGCTTTATTTTCTCTTTGTTTCCTCAAATTTTTATTGCATATCTTTTACAACTTTTGTAGTAAAGTATTCTAATGACTTGCTTATGACACCCCATAGAATATATCCTGTTTAGTACCTTGGACATTGTAGCTTATTTACTTAAATATCTGATATATTTTATGTATGTTGTGTTCAGACTGGGTAGCTCAGATGGCAGAGTGTTAGTCTTGCACTATCAATGTAAACCTCACATATGTTTGAATCCCATGTAAGTTTGTTTTTATTTTACTAGTCTGCATTGTGGTTTGTGGCTCAATACCATGTAATGCATATGTCTTTTAACAACAGTAGTCAAGTCTTCCAATGTACTTGTTAGTGAAACCCAATAGATAGCTTTATTTTCTCTTTGTTTCTTCAAATATTGAATGCATATGTCTTATAACTTTAGAAGTAAAGTATTCTAATGACTTGCTTATGACACCCCATAGAATATATCATGTTTAGTACCTTAGACATTGTAGCTTATTTACTTAAATCTCTGATATATTTGATGTTTTCTGTGTTCAGACTGGGTAGCTCAGTTGGTAGAGTGTTGGTCTTGCACTATCAATGTAGATCAGTTGGTAGAGTGTTGGTCTTGCACTATCAATGTAAACGTCACATAGGTTTCAATCCCATGCAAGTTGTTTTTATTTTATCAGTCTGCATTGTGGTTTGTGGCTCAACACCATGTAATGCATATGTCTTTTAACAACAGTAGTCAAGTCTCCCAATGTACTTGTTAGTGAAACCCAATAGATAGCTTTATTTTCTCTTTGTTTCCTCAAATTTTTAATGCATATCTTTTACAACTTTTGTAGTAAAGTATTCTAATGACTTGCTTATGACACCCCATAGAATATATCCTGTTTAGTACCTTGGACATTGTAGCTTATTTACTTAAATATCTGATATATTTTATGTATGTTGTGTTTAGACTGGGTAGCTCAGTTGGTAGAGTGTTAGTCTTGCACTATCAATGTAAACCTCACATAGCTTTGAATCCCATGTAAGTTTGTTTTTATTTTACTAGTCTGCATTGTGGTTTGTGGCTCAATACCATGTAATGCATATGTTTTTTAACAACAGTAGTCAAGTCTTCCAATGTACTTGTTAGTGAAACCCAATAGATAGCTTTATTTTCTCTTTGTTTCTTCAAATATTGAATGCATATGTCTTATAACTTTAGAAGTAAAGTATTCTAATGACTTGCTTATGACACCCCATAGAATATATCCTGTTTAGTACCTTGGAAATTGTAGCTTATTTACTTAAATATCTGATATATTTTATGTATGTTGTGTTTAGACTGGGTAGCTCAGTTGGTAGAGTGTTAGTCTTGCACTATCAATGTAAACCTCACATAGCTTTGAATCCCATGTAAGTTTGTTTTTATTTTACTAGTCTGCATTGTGGTTTATGGCTCAATACCATGTAATGCATATGTCTTTTAACAACAGTAGTAAAGTCTTCCAATGTACTTGTTAGTGAAACCAAATAGATAGCTTTATTTTCTCTTTGTTTCCTCAAATTTTTAATGCATATCTTTTACAACTTTTGTAGTAAAGTATTCTAATGACTTGCTTATGACACCCCATAGAATATATCATTCTTAGACATTGTAGCTTATTTACTTAAATCTCTAATATATTTGATGTTTTCTGTGTTCAGACTGGGTAGCTCAGTTGGTAGAGTGTTGGTCTTGCACTATCAATGTAGATCAGTTGGTAGAGTGTTGGTCTTGCACTATCAATGTAAACGCCACATAGGTTTCAATCCCATGTAAGTTGTTTTTATTTTACTAGTCTGCATTGTGGTTTGTGGCTCAATACCATGTAATGCATATGTCTTTTAACAACAGTAGTCAAGTCTTCCAATGTACTTGTTAGTGAAACCCAATAGATGGCTTTATTTTCTCTTTGTTTCCTCAAATTTTTAATGCATATCTTTTACAACTTTTGTAGTAAAGTATTCTAATGACTTGCTTATGACACCCCATAGAATATATCCTGTTTAGTACCTTGGACATTGTAGCTTATTTACTTAAATATCTGATATATTTTATGTATGTTGTGTTCAGACTGGGTAGCTCAGATGGCAGAGTGTTAGTCTTGCACTATCAATGTAAACCTCACATATGTTTGAATCCCATGTAAGTTTGTTTTTATTTTACTAGTCTGCATTGTGGTTTGTGGCTCAATACCATGTAATGCATATGTCTTTTAACAACAGTAGTCAAGTCTTCCAATGTACTTGTTAGTGAAACCCAATAGAAAGCTTTATTTTCTCTTTGTTTCTTCAAATATTGAATGCATATGTCTTGTAACTTTAGAAGTAAAGTATTCTAATGACTTGCTTATGACACCCCATAGAATATATCATGTTTAGTACCTTAGACATTGTAGCTTATTTACTTAAATCTCTGATATATTTGTTGTCTTCTGTGTTCAGACTGGGTAGCTCAGTTGGTAGAGTGTTGGTCTTGCACTATCAATGTAGATCAGTTGGTAAAGTGTTGGACTTGCACTATCAATTTAAACCTCATATAGGTTTTAATCCCATGTAAGTTTATTTTTATTTTACTAGTATGCATTGTGGTTTGTGGCTCAATACCATGTAATGCATATGTCTTTTAACAACAGTAGTCAAGTTTTCCAATGTACTTGTTAGTGAAACCAAATAGATAGCTTTATTTTCTCTTTGTTTCCTCAAATTTTTAATGCATATCTTTTACAACTTTTGTAGTAAAGTATTCTAATGACTTGCTTATGACACCCCATGGAATATATCATGTTTAGTACCTTGGACATTGTAGCTTATTTACTTAAATCTCTGATATATTTTATGTATGTTGTGTTCAGACTGGGTTGCTCAGTTGGTAGAGTGTTGGTCTTGCACTATCAATGTAAACCTAACATAGGTTTGAATCCCATGTAAGCTTATTTTTATTTTACTAGTCTGCATTGTGGTTTGTGGCTCAATACCATGTAATTCATATGTCTTTTAACAACAGTAGCCAAGTCTTCCAATGTACTTGTTAGTGAAACCCAATAGATAGCTTTATTTTCTCTTTGTTTCCTCAAATTTTTAATGCATATCTTTTACAACTTTTGTAGTAAAGTATTCTAATGACTTGCTTATGACACCCCATAGAATATATCATGTTTAGTACCTTAGACATTGTATCTTATTTACTTAAATCTCTGATATATTTGATGTTTTCTGTGTTCAGACTGGGTAGCTCAGTTGGTAGAGTGTTGGTCTTGCACTATCAATGTAGATTAGTTGGTAGAGTGTTGGTCTTGCACTATCAATGTAAACGCCACATAGGTTTCAATCCCATGTAAGTTGTTTTTATTTTACTAGTCTTCATTGTGGTTTGTGGCTCAATACCATGTAATGCATATGTCTTTTAACAACAGTAGTCAAGTCTTCCAATGTACTTGTTAGTGAAACCCAATAGATAGCTTTATTTTCTCTTTGTTTCCTCAAATTTTTATTGCATATCTTTTACAACTTTTGTAGTAAAGTATTCTAATGACTTGCTTATGACACCCCATAGAATATATCCTGTTTAGTACCTTGGACATTGTAGCTTATTTACTTAAATATCTGATATATTTTATGTATGTTGTGTTCAGACTGGGTAGCTCAGATGGCAGAGTGTTAGTCTTGCACTATCAATGTAAACCTCACATATGTTTGAATCCCATGTAAGTTTGTTTTTATTTTACTAGTCTGCATTGTGGTTTGTGGCTCAATACCATGTAATGCATATGTCTTTTAACAACAGTAGTCAAGTCTTCCAATGTACTTGTTAGTGAAACCCAATAGATAGCTTTATTTTCTCTTTGTTTCTTCAAATATTGAATGCATATGTCTTATAACTTTAGAAGTAAAGTATTCTAATGACTTGCTTATGACACCCCATAGAATATATCATGTTTAGTACCTTAGACATTGTAGCTTATTTACTTAAATCTCTGATATATTTGATGTTTTCTGTGTTCAGACTGGGTAGCTCAGTTGGTAGAGTGTTGGTCTTGCACTATCAATGTAGATCAGTTGGTAGAGTGTTGGTCTTGCACTATCAATGTAAACGTCACATAGGTTTCAATCCCATGCAAGTTGTTTTTATTTTATCAGTCTGCATTGTGGTTTGTGGCTCAACACCATGTAATGCATATGTCTTTTAACAACAGTAGTCAAGTCTCCCAATGTACTTGTTAGTGAAACCCAATAGATAGCTTTATTTTCTCTTTGTTTCCTCAAATTTTTAATGCATATCTTTTACAACTTTTGTAGTAAAGTATTCTAATGACTTGCTTATGATACCCCATAGAATATATCCTGTTTAGTACCTTGGACATTGTAGCTTATTTACTTAAATATCTGATATATTTTATGTATGTTGTGTTTAGACTGGGTAGCTCAGTTGGTAGAGTGTTAGTCTTGCACTATCAATGTAAACCTCACATAGCTTTGAATCCCATGTAAGTTTGTTTTTATTTTACTAGTCTGCATTGTGGTTTGTGGCTCAATACCATGTAATGCATATGTTTTTTAACAACAGTAGTCAAGTCTTCCAATGTACTTGTTAGTGAAACCCAATAGATAGCTTTATTTTCTCTTTGTTTCCTCAAATTTTTAATGCATATCTTTTACAAATTTTGTAGTAAAGTATTCTAATGACTTGCTTATGACACCCCATAGAATATATCATGTTTAGTACCTTAGACATTGTATCTTATTTACTTAAATCTCTGATATATTTGATGTTTTCTTTGTTCAGACTGGGTAGCTCAGTTGGTAGAGTGTTGGTCTTGCACTATCAATGTAGATTAGTTGGTAGAGTGTTTGTCTTGCACTATCAATGTAAATGCCACATAGGTTTCAATCCCATGTAAGTTGATTTTATTTTACTAGTCTTCATTGTGGTTTGTGGCTCAATACCATGTAATGCATATGTCTTTTAACAACAGTAGTCAAGTCTTCCAATGTACTTGTTAGTGAAACCCAATAGATAGCTTTATTTTCTCTTTGTTTCTTCAAATATTGAATGCATATGTCTTATAACTTTAGAAGTAAAGTATTCTAATGACTTGCTTATGACACCCCATAGAATATATCATGTTTAGTACCTTAGACATTGTGGCTTATTTACTTAAATCTCTGATATATTTGTTGCCTTCAGTGTTCAGACTGGGTAGCTCAGTTGGTAGAGTGTTGGTCTTGCACTATCAATTTAGACCTCATATAGGTTTGAATCCCATGTAAGTTTATTTTTATTTTACTAGTATGCATTGTGGTTTGTGGCTCAATACCATGTAATGCATATGTCTTTTAACAACAGTAGTCAAGTTTTCCAATGTACTTGTTAGTGAAACCAAATAGATAGCTTTATTTTCTCTTTGTTTCCTCAAATTTTTTATGCATATATTTTACAACTTTTGTAGTAAAGTATTCTAATGACTTGCTTATGACACCCCATGGAATATATCATGTTTAGTACCTTGGACATTGTAGCTTATTTACTTAAATCTCTGAAATATTTTGTGCCTTTTGTGTTCTGAATGGATAGCACAGTTGGTAGAGTGTTGGTTTTGCACTATCAATGTAAACCTCACATAGGTTTGAATCCCATGTAAGTTTGTTTTTATGTTTCTAGTCTGCATTGTGGTTTGTGGCTCAATACCATGTAATGCATATGTTTTTTAACAACAGTAGTCAAGTCTTCCAATGTACTTGTTAGTGAAACCCAATAGATAGCTTTATTTTCTCTTTGTTTCTTCAAATATTGAATGCATATGTCTTATAACTTTAGAAGTAAAGTATTCTAATGACTTGCTTATGACACCCCATAGAATATATCCTGTTTAGTACCTTGGAAATTGTAGCTTATTTACTTAAATATCTGATATATTTTATGTATGTTGTGTTTAGACTGGGTAGCTCAGTTGGTAGAGTGTTAGTCTTGCACTATCAATGTAAACCTCACATATCTTTGAATCCCATGTAAGTTTGTTTTTATTTTACTAGTCTGCATTGTGGTTTGTGGCTCAATACCATGTAATGCATATGTCTTTTAACAACAGTAGTAAAGTCTTCCAATGTACTTGTTAGTGAAACCCAATAGATAGCTTTATTTTCTCTTTGTTTCCTCAAATTTTTAATGCATATCTTTTACAACTTTTGTAGTAAAGTATTCTAATGACTTGCTTATGACACCCCATAGAATATATCATGTTTAGTACCTTAGACATTGTATCTTATTTACTTAAATCTCTGATATATTTGATGTTTTCTGTGTTCAGACTGGGTAGCTCAGTTGGTAGAGTGTTGGTCTTGCACTATCAATGTAGATCAGTTGGTAGAGTGTTGTTCTTGCACTATCAATGTAAACGTCACATAGGTTTCAATCCCATGCAAGTTGTTTTTATTTTATTAGTCTGCATTGTGGTTTGTGGCTCAACACCATGTAATGCATATGTCTTTTAACAACAGTAGTCAAGTCTCCCAATGTACTTGTTAGTGAAACCCAATAGATAGCTTTATTTTCTCTTTGTTTCCTCAAATTTTTAATGCATATCTTTTACAACTTTTGTAGTAAAGTATTCTAATGACTTGCTTATGACACCCCATAGAATATATCCTGTTTAGTACCTTGGACATTGTAGCTTATTTACTTAAATATCTGATATATTTTATGTATGTTGTGTTTAGACTGGGTAGCTCAGTTGGTAGAGTGTTAGTCTTGCACTATCAATGTAAACCCCACATAGCTTTGAATCCCATGTAAGTTTGTTTTTATTTTACTAGTCTGCATTGTGGTTTGTGGCTCAATACCATGTAATGCATATGTTTTTTAACAACAGTAGTCAAGTCTTCCAATGTACTTGTTAGTGAAACCCAATAGATAGCTTTATTTTCTCTTTGTTTCTTCAAATATTGAATGCATATGTCTTATAACTTTAGAAGTAAAGTATTCTAATGACTTGCTTATGACACCCCATAGAATATATCCTGTTTAGTACCTTGGAAATTGTAGCTTATTTACTTAAATATCTGATATATTTTATGTATGTTGTGTTTAGACTGGGTAGCTCAGTTGGTAGAGTGTTAGTCTTGCACTATCAATGTAAACCTCACATAGCTTTGAATCCCATGTAAGTTTGTTTTTATTTTACTAGTCTGCATTGTGGTTTGTGGCTCAATACCATGTAATGCATATGTCTTTTAACAACAGTAGTAAAGTCTTCCAATGTACTTGTTAGTGAAACCCAATAGATAACTTTATTTTCTCTTTGTTTCCTCAAATTTTTAATGCATATCTTTTACAACTTTTGTAGTAAAGTATTCTAATGACTTGCTTATGACACCCCATAGAATATATCATGTTTAGTACCTTAGACATTGTATCTTATTTACTTAAATCTCTGATATATTTGATGTTTTCTGTGTTCAGACTGGGTAGCTCAGTTGGTAGAGTGTTGGTCTTGCACTATCAATGTAGATCAGTTGGTAGAGTGTTGGTCTTGCACTATCAATGTAAACGCCACATAGGTTTCAATCCCATGTAAGTTGTTTTTATTTTACTAGTCTTCATTGTGGTTTGTGGCTCAATACCATGTAATGCATATGTCTTTTAACAACAGTAGTCAAGTCTTCCAATGTACTTGTTAGTGAAACCCAATAGATAGCTTTATTTTCTCTTTGTTTCTTCAAATATTGAATGCATATGTCTTATAACTTTAGAAGTAAAGTATTCTAATGACTTGCTTATGACACCCCATAGAATATATCATGTTTAGTACCTTAGACATTGTAGCTTATTTACTTAAATCTCTGATATATTTGTTGCCTTCAGTGTTCAGACTGGGTAGCTCAGTTGGTAGAGTGTTGGTCTTGCACTATCAATGTAGATCAGTTGGTAAAGTGTTGGTCTTGCACTATCAATTTAAACCTCATATAGGTTTGAATCCCATGTAAGTTTATTTTTATTTTACTAGTATGCATTGTGGTTTGTGGCTCAATACCATGTAATGCATATGTCTTTTAACAACAGTAGTCAAGTTTTCCAATGTACTTGTTAGTGAAACCAAATAGATAGCTTTATTTTCTCTTTGTTTCCTCAAATTTTTTATGCATATATTTTACAACTTTTGTAGTAAAGTATTCTAATGACTTGCTTATGACACCCCATGGAATATATCATGTTTAGTACCTTGGACATTGTAGCTTATTTACTTAAATCTCTGATATATTTTGTGCCTTTTGTGTTCTGAATGGGTAGCTCAGTTGGTAGAGTGTTGGTCTTGCACTATCAATGTAAACCTCACATAGGTTTGAATCCCATGTAAGTTTGTTTTTATTTTACTAGTCTGCATTGTGGTTTGTGGCTCAATACCATGTAATGCATATGTTTTTTAACAACAGTAGTCAAGTCTTCCAATGTACTTGTTAGTGAAACCCAATAGATAGCTTTATTTTATCTTTGTTTCTTCAAATATTGAATGCATATGTCTTATAACTTTAGAAGTAAAGTATTCTAATGACTTGCTTATGACACCCCATAGAATATATCATGTTTAGTACCTTAGACATTGTAGCTTATTTACTTAAATCTCTGATATATTTGATATTTTCTGTGTTCAGACTGGGTAGCTCAGTTGGTAGAGTGTTGGTCTTGCACTATCAATGTAGATCAGTTGGTAGAGTGTTGGTCTTGCACTATCAATCTAAACATCACATAGGTTTCAATCCCATGCAAGTTGTTTTTATTTTATTAGTCTGCATTGTGGTTTGTGGCTCAACACCATGTAATGCATATGTCTTTTAACAACAGTAGTCAAGTCTCCCAATGTACTTGTTAGTGAAACTCAATAGATAGCTTTATTTTCTCTTTGTTTCCTCACATTTTTAATGCATATCTTTTACAACTTTTGTAGTAAAGTATTCTAATGACTTGCTTATGACACCCCATAGAATATATCCTGTTTAGTACCTTGGACATTGTAGCTTATTTACTTAAATATCTGATATATTTTATGTATGTTGTGTTTAGACTGGGTAGCTCAGTTGGTAGAGTGTTAGTCTTGCACTATCAATGTAAACCTCACATAGCTTTGAATCCCATGTAAGTTTGTTTTTATTTTACTAGTCTGCATTGTGGTCTGTGGCTCAATACCATGTAATGCATATGTTTTTTAACAACAGTAGTCAAGTCTTCCAATGTACTTGTTAGTGAAACCCAATAGATAGCTTTATTTTCTCTTTGTTTCTTCAAATATTGAATGCATATGTCTTATAACTTTAGAAGTAAAGTATTCTAATGACTTGTTTATGACACCCCATAGAATATATCATGTTTAGTACCTTGGACATTGTAGCTTATTTACTTAAATCTCTGATATATTTTAAATATTTTGTGTTCAGACTGGGTAGCTCAGTTGGTAGAGTGTTGGTCTTGCACTATCAATGTAAACCTCACATAGGTTTGAATCCCATGTAAGTTTGTTTTTATTTTACTAGTCTGCATTGTGGTTTGTGGCTCAATACCATGTAATGCATATGTCTTTTAACAACAGTAGTCAAGTCTTCCAATGTACTTGTTAGTGAAACCCAATAGATAGCTTTATTTTCTCTTTGTTTCTTCAAATATTGAATGCATATGTCTTATAACTTTAGAAGTAAAGTATTCTAATGACTTGCTTATGACACCCCATAGAATATATCCTGTTTAGTACCTTGGAAATTGTAGCTTATTTACTTAAATATCTGATATATTTTATGTATGTTGTGTTTAGACTGGGTAGCTTAGTTGGTAGATTGTTAGTCTTGCACTATCAATGTAAACCTCACATAGCTTTGAATCCCATGTAAGTTTGTTTTTATTTTACTAGTCTGCATTGTGGTTTGTGGCTCAATACCATGTAATGCATATGTCTTTTACCAACAGTAGTAAAGTCTTCCAATGTACTTGTTAGTGAAACCCAATAGATACCTTTATTTTCTCTTTGTTTCCTCAAATTTTTAATGCATATCTTTTACAACTTTTGTAGTAAAGTAATCTAATGACTTGCTTATGACACCCCATAGAATATATCATGTTAAGTACCTTAGACATTGTATCTTATTTACTTAAATCTCTGATATATTTGATGTTTTCTGTGTTCAGACTGGGTAGCTCAGTTGGTAGAGTGTTGGTCTTGCACTATCAATGTAGATCAGTTGGTAGAGTGTTGGTCTTGCACTATCAATGTAAACGCCACATAGGTTTCAATCCCATGTAAGTTGTTTTTATATTACTAGTCTGCATTGTGGTTTGTGGCTCAATACCATGTAATGCATATGTCTTTTAACAACAGTAGTCAAGTCTTCCAATGTACTTGTTAGTGAAACCCAATAGATGGCTTTATTTTCTCTTTGTTTCCTCAAATTTTTAATGCATATCTTTTACAACTTTTGTAGTAAAGTATTCTAATGACTTGCTTATGACACCCCATAGAATATATCCTGTTTAGTACCTTGGACATTGTAGCTTATTTACTTAAATATCTGATATATTTTATATATGTTGTGTTCAGACTGGGTAGCTCAGATGGCAGAGTGTTAGTCTTGCACAATCAATGTAAACCTCACATATGTTTGAATCCCATGTAAGTTTGTTTTTATTTTACTAGTCTGCATTGTGGTTTGTGGCTCAATACCATGTAATGCATATGTCTTTTAACAACAGTAGTCAAGTCTTCCAATGTACTTGTTAGTGAAACCCAATAGAAAGCTTTATTTTCTCTTTGTTTCTTCAAATATTGAATGCATATGTCTTATAACTTTAGAAGTAAAGTATTCTAATGACTTGCTTATGACACCCCATAGAATATATCATGTTTAGTACCTTAGACATTGTAGCTTATTTACTTAAATCTCTGATATATTTGTTGTCTTCTGTGTTCAGACTGGGTAGCTCAGTTGGTAGAGTGTTGGTCTTGCAATATCAATGTAGATCAGTTGGTAAAGTGTTGGACTTGCACTATCAATTTAAACCTCATATAGGTTTTAATCCCATGTAAGTTTATTTTTATTTTACTAGTATGCATTGTGGTTTGTGGCTCAATACCATGTAATGCATATGTCTTTTAACAACAGTAGTCAAGTTTTCCAATGTACTTGTTAGTGAAACCAAATAGATAGCTTTATTTTCTCTTTGTTTCCTCAAATTTTTATGCATATCTTTTACAACTTTTGTAGTAAAGTATTCTAATGACTTGCTTATGACACCCCATGGAATATATCATGTTTAGTAACTTGGACATTGTAGCTTATTTACTTAAATCTCTGATATATTTTAAATATTTTGTGTTCAGACTGGGTAGATCAGTTGGTAGAGCGTTGGTCTTGCACTATCAATGTAAACCTCACATAGGTTTGAATCCCATGTAAGTTTGTTTTTATTTTACTAGTCTGCATTGTGGTTTGTGGCTCAATACCATGTAATGCATATGTTTTTTAACAACAGTAGTCAAGTCTTCCAATGTACTTGTTAGTGAAACCAAATAGCTTTATTTTCTCTTTGTTTCCTCAAATTTTTAATGCATATCTTTTACAACTTTTGTAGTAAAGTATTCTAATGACTTGCTTATGACACCCCATAGAATATATCATGTTTAGTACCTTGGATATTGTAGCTTATTTACTTAAATCTCTGATATATTTTATGTATGTTGTGTTCAGACTGGGTAGCTCAGTTGGTAGAGTGTTGGTCTTGCACTATCAATGTAAACCTAACATAGGTTTGAATCCCATGTAAGTTTATTTTTATTTTACTAGTCTGCATTGTGGTTTGTGGCTCAATACCATGTAATTCATATGTCTTTTAACAACAGTAGTCAAGTTTTCCAATGTACTTGTTAGTGAAACCCAATAGATAGCTTTATTTTCTCTTTGTTTCCTCAAATTTTGAATGCATATCTTTTACAACTTTTGTAGTAAAGTATTCTAATGACTTGCTTATGACACCCCATAGAATATATCATGTTTAGTACCTTGGACATTATAGCTTATTTACTTAAATCTCTGATATATTTTATGTCTCTTGTGTTCAGACTGGGTAACTCGTTTGGTAGAGTGTTGGTCATGCACTATCAATTTAAACCTCATATAGGTTTGAATCCCATGTAAGTTTGTTTTTATTGTACTAGTATGCATTGTGGTTTGTGGCTCAATACCATGTAATGCATATGTCTTTTAACAACAGTAGTCAAGTCTTCCAATGTACTTGTTAGTGAAACCCAATAGATAGCTTTATTTTCTCTTTGTTTCTTCAAATATTGAATGCATATGTCTTATAACTTTAGAAGTAAAGTATTCTAATGACTTGCTTATGACACCCCATAGAGTATATCATGTTTAGTACCTTAGACATTGTAGCTTATTTACTTAAATCTCTGATATATTTGGTGCCTTCAGTGTTCAGACTGGGTAGCTCAGTTGGTAGAGTGTTGGTCTTGCACTATCAATGTAGATCAGTTGGTAAAGTGTTGGTCTTGCACTATCAATTTAAACCTCATATAGGTTTGAATCCCATGTAAGTTTATTTTTATTTTACTAGTATGCATTGTGGTTTGTGGCTCAATACCATGTAATGCATATGTGTTTTAACAACAGTAGTCAAGTATTCCAATGTACTTGTTAGTGAAACCCAATAGATAGCTTTATTTTCTCTTTGTTTCCTCAAATTTTTATTGCAAATCTTTTACAACTTTTGTAGTAAAGTATTCTAATGACTTGCTTATGACACCCCATAGAATATATCCTATTTAGTACCTTGGACATTGTAGCTTATTTACTTAAATCTCTGATATATTTTATGTATGTTGTGTTCAGACTGGGTAGCTCAGATGGCAGAGTGTTAGTCTTGCACTATCAATGTAAACCTCACATATGTTTGAATCCCATGTAAGTTTGTTTTTATTTTACTAGTCTGCATTGTGGTTTGTGGCTCAATACCATGTAATGCATATGTCTTTTAACAACAGTAGTCAAGTCTTCCAATGTACTTGTTAGTGAAACCCAATAGAAAGCTTTATTTTCTCTTTGTTTCTTCAAATATTGAATGCATATGTCTTATAACTTTAGAAGTAAAGTATTCTAATTACTTGCTTATGACACCCCATAGAATATATCATGTTTAGTACCTTAGACATTGTAGCTTATTTACTTAAATCTCTGATATATTTGTTGTCTTCTGTGTTCAGACTGGGTAGCTCAGTTGGTAGAGTGTTGGTCTTGCACTATCAATGTAGATCAGTTGGTAAAGTGTTGGTCTTGCACTATCAATTTAAACCTCATATAGGTTTGAATCCCATGTAAGTTTATTTTTATTTTACTAGTATGCATTGTGGTTTGTGGCTCAATACCATGTAATGCATATGTCTTTTAACAACAGTAGTCAAGTTTTCCAATGTACTTGTTAGTGAAACCCAATAGATAGCTTTATTTTCTCTTTGTTTCCTCAAATTTTTTATGCATATATTTTACAACTTTTGTAGTAAAGTATTCTAATGACTTGCTTATGACACCCCATGGAGTATATCATGTTTAGTACCTTGGACATTGTAGCTTATTTACTTAAATCTCTGATATATTTTGTGTCTTCTGTGTTCCGACTGGGTAGCTCAGTTGGTAGAGTGTTGGTCTTGCACTTTCAATGTACAGCTCACATAGGTTTGAGTCCCATGTAAGTTTATTTTTATTTTACTAGTCTGCATTGTGGTTTGTGGCTCAATACCATGTAATTCATATGTCTTTTAACAACAGTAGTCAAGTCTTCCAATGTACTTGTTAGTGAAACCCAATAGATAGCTTTATTTTCTCTTTGTTTCCTCAAATTTTTAATGCATATCTTTTACAACTTTTGTAGTAAAGTATTCTAATGACTTGCTTATGACACCCCATAGAATATATCATGTTTAGTACCTTGGACATTATAGCTTATTTACTTAAATCTCTGATATATTTTATGTCTCTTGTGTTCAGACTGGGTAACTCGGTTGGTAGAGTGTTGGTCATGCACTATCAATTTAAACCTCATATAGGTTTGAATCCCATGTAAGTTTGTTTTTATTGTACTAGTATGCATTGTGGTTTGTGGCTCAATACCATGTAATGCATATGTCTTTTAACAACAGTAGTCAAGTCTTCCAATGTACTTGTTAGTGAAACCCAATAGATAGCTTTATTTTCTCTTTGTTTCTTCAAATATTGAATGCATATGTCTTATAACTTTAGAAGTAAAGTATTCTAATGACTTGCTTATGACACCCCATAGAATATATCATGTTTAGTACCTTAGACATTGTAGCTTATTTACTTAAATCTCTGATATATTTGGTGCCTTCAGTGTTCAGACTGGGTAGCTCAGTTGGTAGAGTGTTGGTCTTGCACTATCAATGTAGATCAGTTGGTAAAGTGTTGGTCTTGCACTATCAATTTAAACCTCATATAGGTTTGAATCCCATGTAAGTTTATTTTTATTTTACTAGTATGCATTGTGGTTTGTGGCTCAATACCATGTAATGCATATGTGTTTTAACAACAGTAGTCAAGTATTCCAATGTACTTGTTAGTGAAACCCAATAGATAGCTTTATTTTCTCTTTGTTTCCTCAAATTTTTATTGCAAATCTTTTACAACTTTTGTAGTAAAGTATTCTAATGACTTGCTTATGACACCCCATAGAATATATCCTGTTTAGTACCTTGGACATTGTATCTTATTTACTTAAATCTCTGATATATTTTATGTATGTTGTGTTCAGACTGGGTAGCTCAGATGGCAGAGTGTTAGTCTTGCACTATCAATGTAAACCTCACATATGTTTGAATCCCATGTAAGTTTGTTTTTATTTTACTAGTCTGCATTGTGGTTTGTGGCTCAATACCATGTAATGCATATGTCTTTTAACAACAGTAGTCAAGTCTTCCAATGTACTTGTTAGTGAAACCCAATAGAAAGCTTTATTTTCTCTTTGTTTCTTCAAATATTGAATGCATATGTCTTATAACTTTAGAAGTAAAGTATTCTAATTACTTGCTTATGACACCCCATAGAATATATCATGTTTAGTACCTTAGACATTGTAGCTTATTTACTTAAATCTCTGATATATTTGTTGTCTTCTGTGTTCAGACTGGGTAGCTCAGTTGGTAGAGTGTTGGTCTTGCACTATCAATGTAGATCAGTTGGTAAAGTGTTGGACTTGCACTATCAATTTAAACCTCATATAGGTTTTAATCCCATGTAAGTTTATTTTTATTTTACTAGTATGCATTGTGGTTTGTGGCTCAATACCATGGAATGCATATGTCTTTTAACAACAGTAGTCAAGTTTTCCAATGTACTTGTTAGTGAAACCAAATAGATAGCTTTATTTTCTCTTTGTTTCCTCAAATTTTTTATGCATATCTTTTACAACTTTTGTAGTAAAGTATTCTAATGACTTGCTTATGACACCCCATGGAATATATCATGGTTAGTACCTTGGACATTGTAGCTTATTTACTTAAATCTCTGATATATTTTATGTATGTTGTGTTCAGACTGGGTAGCTCAGTTGGTAGAGTGTTGGTCTTGCACTATCAATGTAAACCTAACATAGGTTTGAATCCCATGTAAGTTTATTTTTATTTTACTAGTCTGCATTGTGGTTTGTGGCTCAATACCATGTAATTCATATGTCTTTTAACAACAGTAGTCAAGTTTTCCAATGTACTTGTTAGTGAAACCCAATAGATAGCTTTATTTTCTCTTTGTTTCCTCAAATTTTTAATGCATATCTTTTACAACTTTTGTAGTAAAGTATTCTAATGACTTGCTTATGACACCCCATAGAATATATCATGTTTAGTACCTTGGACATTATAGCTTATTTACTTAAATCTCTGATATATTTTATGTCTCTCGTGTTCAGACTGGGTAACTCGGTTGGTAGAGTGTTGGTCATGCACTATCAATTTAAACCTCATATAGGTTTGAATCCCATGTAAGTTTGTTTTTATTGTACTAGTATGCATTGTGGTTTGTGGCTCAATACCATGTAATGCATATGTCTTTTAACAACAGTAGTCAAGTCTTCCAATGTACTTGTTAGTGAAACCCAATAGATAGCTTTATTTTCTCTTTGTTTCCTCAAATTTTGAATGCATATCTTTTACAACTTTTGTAGTAAAGTATTCTAATGACTTGCTTATGACACCCCATAGAATATATCATGTTTAGTACCTTGGACATTATAGCTTATTTACTTAAATCTCTGATATATTTTATGTCTCTTGTGTTCAGACTGGGTAACTCGTTTGGTAGAGTGTTGGTCATGCACTATCAATTTAAACCTCATATAGGTTTGAATCCCATGTAAGTTTGTTTTTATTGTACTAGTATGCATTGTGGTTTGTGGCTCAATACCATGTAATGCATATGTCTTTTAACAACAGTAGTCAAGTCTTCCAATGTACTTGTTAGTGAAACCCAATAGATAGCTTTATTTTCTCTTTGTTTCTTCAAATATTGAATGCATATGTCTTATAACTTTAGAAGTAAAGTATTCTAATGACTTGCTTATGACACCCCATAGAGTATATCATGTTTAGTACCTTAGACATTGTAGCTTATTTACTTAAATCTCTGATATATTTGGTGCCTTCAGTGTTCAGACTGGGTAGCTCAGTTGGTAGAGTGTTGGTCTTGCACTATCAATGTAGATCAGTTGGTAAAGTGTTGGTCTTGCACTATCAATTTAAACCTCATATAGGTTTGAATCCCATGTAAGTTTATTTTTATTTTACTAGTATGCATTGTGGTTTGTGGCTCAATACCATGTAATGCATATGTGTTTTAACAACAGTAGTCAAGTATTCCAATGTACTTGTTAGTGAAACCCAATAGATAGCTTTATTTTCTCTTTGTTTCCTCAAATTTTTATTGCAAATCTTTTACAACTTTTGTAGTAAAGTATTCTAATGACTTGCTTATGACACCCCATAGAATATATCCTATTTAGTACCTTGGACATTGTAGCTTATTTACTTAAATCTCTGATATATTTTATGTATGTTGTGTTCAGACTGGGTAGCTCAGATGGCAGAGTGTTAGTCTTGCACTATCAATGTAAACCTCACATATGTTTGAATCCCATGTAAGTTTGTTTTTATTTTACTAGTCTGCATTGTGGTTTGTGGCTCAATACCATGTAATGCATATGTCTTTTAACAACAGTAGTCAAGTCTTCCAATGTACTTGTTAGTGAAACCCAATAGAAAGCTTTATTTTCTCTTTGTTTCTTCAAATATTGAATGCATATGTCTTATAACTTTAGAAGTAAAGTATTCTAATTACTTGCTTATGACACCCCATAGAATATATCATGTTTAGTACCTTAGACATTGTAGCTTATTTACTTAAATCTCTGATATATTTGTTGTCTTCTGTGTTCAGACTGGGTAGCTCAGTTGGTAGAGTGTTGGTCTTGCACTATCAATGTAGATCAGTTGGTAAAGTGTTGGTCTTGCACTATCAATTTAAACCTCATATAGGTTTGAATCCCATGTAAGTTTATTTTTATTTTACTAGTATGCATTGTGGTTTGTGGCTCAATACCATGTAATGCATATGTCTTTTAACAACAGTAGTCAAGTTTTCCAATGTACTTGTTAGTGAAACCCAATAGATAGCTTTATTTTCTCTTTGTTTCCTCAAATTTTTTATGCATATATTTTACAACTTTTGTAGTAAAGTATTCTAATGACTTGCTTATGACACCCCATGGAGTATATCATGTTTAGTACCTTGGACATTGTAGCTTATTTACTTAAATCTCTGATATATTTTGTGTCTTCTGTGTTCCGACTGGGTAGCTCAGTTGGTAGAGTGTTGGTCTTGCACTTTCAATGTACAGCTCACATAGGTTTGAGTCCCATGTAAGTTTATTTTTATTTTACTAGTCTGCATTGTGGTTTGTGGCTCAATACCATGTAATTCATATGTCTTTTAACAACAGTAGTCAAGTCTTCCAATGTACTTGTTAGTGAAACCCAATAGATAGCTTTATTTTCTCTTTGTTTCCTCAAATTTTTAATGCATATCTTTTACAACTTTTGTAGTAAAGTATTCTAATGACTTGCTTATGACACCCCATAGAATATATCATGTTTAGTACCTTGGACATTATAGCTTATTTACTTAAATCTCTGATATATTTTATGTCTCTTGTGTTCAGACTGGGTAACTCGGTTGGTAGAGTGTTGGTCATGCACTATCAATTTAAACCTCATATAGGTTTGAATCCCATGTAAGTTTGTTTTTATTGTACTAGTATGCATTGTGGTTTGTGGCTCAATACCATGTAATGCATATGTCTTTTAACAACAGTAGTCAAGTCTTCCAATGTACTTGTTAGTGAAACCCAATAGATAGCTTTATTTTCTCTTTGTTTCTTCAAATATTGAATGCATATGTCTTATAACTTTAGAAGTAAAGTATTCTAATGACTTGCTTATGACACCCCATAGAATATATCATGTTTAGTACCTTAGACATTGTAGCTTATTTACTTAAATCTCTGATATATTTGGTGCCTTCAGTGTTCAGACTGGGTAGCTCAGTTGGTAGAGTGTTGGTCTTGCACTATCAATGTAGATCAGTTGGTAAAGTGTTGGTCTTGCACTATCAATTTAAACCTCATATAGGTTTGAATCCCATGTAAGTTTATTTTTATTTTACTAGTATGCATTGTGGTTTGTGGCTCAATACCATGTAATGCATATGTGTTTTAACAACAGTAGTCAAGTATTCCAATGTACTTGTTAGTGAAACCCAATAGATAGCTTTATTTTCTCTTTGTTTCCTCAAATTTTTATTGCAAATCTTTTACAACTTTTGTAGTAAAGTATTCTAATGACTTGCTTATGACACCCCATAGAATATATCCTGTTTAGTACCTTGGACATTGTATCTTATTTACTTAAATCTCTGATATATTTTATGTATGTTGTGTTCAGACTGGGTAGCTCAGATGGCAGAGTGTTAGTCTTGCACTATCAATGTAAACCTCACATATGTTTGAATCCCATGTAAGTTTGTTTTTATTTTACTAGTCTGCATTGTGGTTTGTGGCTCAATACCATGTAATGCATATGTCTTTTAACAACAGTAGTCAAGTCTTCCAATGTACTTGTTAGTGAAACCCAATAGAAAGCTTTATTTTCTCTTTGTTTCTTCAAATATTGAATGCATATGTCTTATAACTTTAGAAGTAAAGTATTCTAATTACTTGCTTATGACACCCCATAGAATATATCATGTTTAGTACCTTAGACATTGTAGCTTATTTACTTAAATCTCTGATATATTTGTTGTCTTCTGTGTTCAGACTGGGTAGCTCAGTTGGTAGAGTGTTGGTCTTGCACTATCAATGTAGATCAGTTGGTAAAGTGTTGGACTTGCACTATCAATTTAAACCTCATATAGGTTTTAATCCCATGTAAGTTTATTTTTATTTTACTAGTATGCATTGTGGTTTGTGGCTCAATACCATGGAATGCATATGTCTTTTAACAACAGTAGTCAAGTTTTCCAATGTACTTGTTAGTGAAACCAAATAGATAGCTTTATTTTCTCTTTGTTTCCTCAAATTTTTTATGCATATCTTTTACAACTTTTGTAGTAAAGTATTCTAATGACTTGCTTATGACACCCCATGGAATATATCATGGTTAGTACCTTGGACATTGTAGCTTATTTACTTAAATCTCTGATATATTTTATGTATGTTGTGTTCAGACTGGGTAGCTCAGTTGGTAGAGTGTTGGTCTTGCACTATCAATGTAAACCTAACATAGGTTTGAATCCCATGTAAGTTTATTTTTATTTTACTAGTCTGCATTGTGGTTTGTGGCTCAATACCATGTAATTCATATGTCTTTTAACAACAGTAGTCAAGTTTTCCAATGTACTTGTTAGTGAAACCCAATAGATAGCTTTATTTTCTCTTTGTTTCCTCAAATTTTTAATGCATATCTTTTACAACTTTTGTAGTAAAGTATTCTAATGACTTGCTTATGACACCCCATAGAATATATCATGTTTAGTACCTTGGACATTATAGCTTATTTACTTAAATCTCTGATATATTTTATGTCTCTCGTGTTCAGACTGGGTAACTCGGTTGGTAGAGTGTTGGTCATGCACTATCAATTTAAACCTCATATAGGTTTGAATCCCATGTAAGTTTGTTTTTATTGTACTAGTATGCATTGTGGTTTGTGGCTCAATACCATGTAATGCATATGTCTTTTAACAACAGTAGTCAAGTCTTCCAATGTACTTGTTAGTGAAACCCAATAGATAGCTTTATTTTCTCTTTGTTTCTTCAAATATTGAATGCATATGTCTTATAACTTTAGAAGTAAAGTATTCTAATGACTTGCTTATGACACCCCATAGAATATATCATGTTTAGTACCTTAGACATTGTAGCTTATTTACTTAAATCTCTGATATATTTGGTGCCTTCAGTGTTCAGACTGGGTAGCTCAGTTGGTAGAGTGTTGGTCTTGTACTATCAATGTAGATCAGTTGGTAAAGTGTTGGTCTTGCACTATCAATTTAAACCTCATATAGGTTTGCATCCCATGTAAGTTTATTTTTATTTTACTAGTATGCATTGTGGTTTGTGGCTCAATACCATGTAATGCATATGTCTTTTAACAACAGTAGTCAAGTTTTCCAATGTACTTGTTAGTGAAACCAAATAGATAGCTTTATTTTCTCTTTGTTTCCTCAAATTTTTTATGCATATATTTTACAACTTTTGTAGTAAAGTATTCTAATGACTTGCTTATGACACCCCATGGAATATATCCTGTTTAGTACCTTGGACATTGTAGCTTATTTACTTAAATCTCTGATATATTTTGGGTCTTTTGTGTTCCGACTGGGTAGCTCAGTTGGTAGAGTGTTGGTCTTGCACTTTCAATGTAAACCTCACATAGGTTTGAATCCCATGTAAGTTTGTTTTTATTTTACTAGTCTGCATTGTGGTTTGTGGCTCAATACCATGTAATGCATATGTTTTTTAACAACAGTAGTCAAGTCTTCCAATGTACTTGTTAGTGAAACCCAATAGATAGCTTTATTTTCTCTTTGTTTCTTCAAATATTGAATGCATATGTCTTATAACTTTAGAAGTAAAGTATTCTAATGACTTGCTTATGACACCCCATGGAATATATCATGTTAAGTACCTTAGACATTGTAGCTTATTTACTTAAATCTCTGATATATTTGATGTTTTCTGTGTTCAGACTGGGTAGCTCAGTTGGTAGAGTGTTGGTCTTGCACTATCAATGTAGATCAGTTGGTAGAGTGTTGGTCTTGCACTATCAATGTAAACGTCACATAGGTTTCAATCCCATGCAAGTTGTTTTTATTTTATTAGTCTGCATTGTGGTTTGTGGCTCAACACCATGTAATGCATATGTCTTTTAACAACAGTAGTCAAGTCTCCCAATGTACTTGTTAGTGAAACCCAATAGATAGCTTTATTTTCTCTCTGTTTCCTCAAATTTTTAATGCATATCTTTTACAACTTTTGTAGTAAAGTATTCTAATGACTTGCTTATGACACCCCATAGAATATATCCTGTTTAGTACCTTGGACATTGTAGCTTATTTACTTAAATATCTGATATATTTTATGTATGTTGTGTTTAGACTGGGTAGCTCAGTTGGTAGAGTGTTAGTCTTGCACTATCAATGTAAACCTCACATAGGTTTGAATCCCATGTAAGTTTGTCTTTATTTTACTAGTCTGCATTGTGGTTTGTGGCTCAATACCATGTAATGCATATGTCTTTTAACAACAGTAGTCAAGTCTTCCAATGTACTTGTTAGTGAAACCCAATAGATAGCTTTATTTTCTCTTTGTTTCTTCAAATATTGAATGCATATAACTTATAACTTTAGAAGTAAAGTATTCTAATGACTTGCTTATGACACCCCATAGAATATATCCTGTTTAGTACCTTGGAAATTGTAGCTTATTTACTTAAATATCTGATATATTTTATGTATGTTGTGTTTAGACTGGGTAGCTTAGTTGGTAGATTGTTAGTCTTGCACTATCAATGTAAACCTCACATAGCTTTGAATCCCATGTAAGTTTGTTTTTATTTTACTAGTCTGCATTGTGGTTTGTGGCTCAATACCATGTAATGCATATGTCTTTTACCAACAGTAGTAAAGTCTTCCAATGTACTTGTTAGTGAAACCCAATAGATAGCTTTATTTTCTCTTTGTTTCCTCAAATTTTTAATGCATATCTTTTACAACTTTTGTAGTAAAGTAATCTAATGACTTGCTTATGACACCCCATAGAATATATCATGTTAAGTACCTTAGACATTGTATCTTATTTACTTAAATCTCTGATATATTTGATGTTTTCTGTGTTCAGACTGGGTAGCTCAGTTGGTAGAGTGTTGGTCTTGCACTATCAATGTAGATCAGTTGGTAGAGTGTTGGTCTTGCACTATCAATGTAAACGCCACATAGGTTTCAATCCCATGTAAGTTGTTTTTATTTTACTAGTCTGCATTGTGGTTTGTGGCTCAATACCATGTAATGCATATGTCTTTTAACAACAGTAGTCAAGTCTTCCAATGTACTTGTTAGTGAAACCCAATAGATGGCTTTATTTTCTCTTT